>NW_022163169.1:0-3454 GCF_008728515.1 Papio anubis | reverse complement strand
TCATCTCATTGCCCCTTGACATTCTGGTAAGATTGGGCGGCTTCCTGAGTCCTCGCAGATTCAGAAGCCACTATGCTTCCTTACAGCCTGCAGAATCATGAGCCAATTAAACCCCTTTTCTTTCGATCACACAGAAAATTAGTACCGGGAAGTGGATGTATGAAATGTCTTCTAGGCCTTTTCCCAAATGTCTTGGCAATCTGCACTTAGCTTCTTTTCATTCAAGTATCTGAGGTCTTCTTGAATTTTCCCCCTGAAAATGGACTTGTCTTCCTTTACCACATTGCCAGGCTGCAACAAAGATATCTGATAATGTAGAAGCAGTTTCAGAAGAGGGTAGCAGACAGAGGTTGGGAGAGTTTGGAGGGCTTTGAAGACAGGAAGATGAGGGAAGTTTGGATCTTTGTAAAGAATTGTTAAATACTTGTGATCAGAGGGCTGACAGGAAAATGGTCGGTGAAAGCCAGACTTAGAAGGTCTCAGATAAAAATGAGGAACTTAATGGGAACAGAAGCCAAGGTTACTTTTGTTTTGCTGTAGCAAAGAATGTGACTGCACGGTGACCCTGCCCTGGAGATCTGTGAAACTTTAAACTTGAGGATTTTGACTTAGTGCGTATCTGGTGGAATGAACTTCTAGGAAGTAAAGCTCAAGAGGTGTCCTGTCTGCATCGAATAGCCTGTGCTCTGATGTGTGACCAAGAAAATGACCTCTGGATGGGACTTACATTAAATGAGTCCTGACTCTTATATTAAATGAGAAACAGAACTCAAAATTTTGGAAAATTTGCAGCCTGGCCAAGTGTCAAAAAGAAAAGCTGACTTTCCGGGAGAAAATTCAGGAAGGCTTTATAAATTTGCGTAAAAAGAAGCCCAGTGCTAATAACCAAGAAAACAGGAAAAGGCCTTGAAGGCATTTCAGAGACCTTTGCAGCAGCCCTTGCTGTCACAGGCCCTGGGCCTAGGAGAGAAGAATGGTTTCCTGGGCCAGTCCTGTGACTCCCCTCTATGTGCAACATCAGGGCACTGCTGCCTGCAGCCCTGCAGCTCCAGCTCCAGCCACGGCTAAAAATGCACAGATGCATCTTGGGTCACTGCTTCAGAGGGTGCAAGTTGGAAGTCTTGGTAACTTCCTCATAGTGTTAAGCCATTGGGTGGATGGATCATGAGACTAGAGGCTTGGGAGCCTCTCTATAGACTTTGGAAGATGTATGGAAATGCCTGGGTTACCAGACAAAAGCATCCCAAAAACGCAGAGCCTCATGAGAAACCTCTGCTAGAGCCGGGCGCGGTGGCTCAAGCCTGTAATCCCAGCACTTTGGGAGGCCGAGACGGGCGGATCACGAGGTCAGGAGATCGAGACCATCCTGGCTAACCTGGTGAAACCCCGTCTCTATTAAAAAATACAAAAAACTAGCCGGGCGTGGTGGCAGGCGCCTGTAGTCCCAGCTACTCGGGAGGCTGAGGCAGGAGAATGGCGCAAACCCGGGAGGCGGAGCTTGCAGTGAGCTGAGATCCGGCCACTGCACTCCAGCCTGGGCGACAGAGCGAGATTCCATCTCAAAAAAAAAAAAAAAAAGAAACCTCTGCTAGAGGAGTGCAGAAGGAAAATATGGGGTTGGAGCCCCCACAGTGGAGGCCACTACCATGCAGACCCCAGATTCATAGACCCACCAACAGCTTGTACCATCATTCGGGAAAAGCTACAGACATTCAACACCAGCCCAGCCCATGAGGGCAGCGATAGGGCATAAACCCTGCAAAGCCACAGGGGCAGAGCAGCCCAAGGCCTTCAGAGACCAGACCTCACATCCCTGTGCCCTGGATGTGGGACAAGGTTTCAAAAAGGGTGATTTTGGAACTGTAGGAATGAATGACTGGCCTTCTGGGTTTAGAGTTTCATGGGGCCTGTAAGTCCTGTCTGTGTTTTGTTCTTTCTGGCAAAAGTCTTCCTTTAGGCTGAGAATGCTTACCCATTGTCTGCACAAGCATTATACCTTGGAAGTAGTTAACTTGCTTTTATAGTTCAGCGACTCATGGACCTAAGGGACTGTAGCCTTGTGTCAGATGAGACTTTAAGCTTTGGACATTTGTATAAATGCTGGAATGATACAAGATCTGGGGGGACTGTAGGGAAAGCATCATTGTATTTTACAATGTGAGAAGGACATGAGAATTGGGAGTCAGGGACAGAATGATAAAGTTTGGATCTGGAGGAGGGTGATTTAATCATGGCAGAGAGTGGGGGTTGGAAGGTGGGGGGTAGGGAGAATGAGGGGATTATGGTGGGGGTGAGGGGTGAAAAGTGGTGGTGGGGGATGGATCCTTCACAAATGATTAAACACCACCTCCTTATTGCTGTGCTTGTGACAGTGAATTCTCTTCATGATTTTAGAGCTCTGAGATTGAATGAATAGTGGCCTCCTGGGTTTTGGACTTGCATTTGGGCCTGTGGTCCTATTTGTGTTTTTTTCTGGGAAATTTCTTCCCTTTGAATTGAGAAAGCTTACCCAATGCCTGTACCATCATTGTACCCTGAAAGAAAAGAACATCCTTTTAAATTCAGGGAGTCATTGGCAAAAGGGACTGTAGACTTGTCTCAGATGAGATGTTGAACTTTTTACATTTGAGTTAATGCTGGAATGAGTTAAGACGTAAGGAACTTTTGAAAAGGCCTGAATGTAGTTTGCTGTGTGAGAAGGACATGAGATTCTGGGGTATCAGGGTCAGAATGATATGGTTTGTGTTTTGTTTCATTTAATTTAATTTAGGAGAGCTAAATAATTAAACATGAGGCCAAAGTACATAAGAAAGTGGCAGTCTTTTATTGCAAATATGCGCACACTCTCAGGCGAGGTTCTCTGGTCCTCAGGTGTGGGGGGCCAGGGAAGTCACGCCGGCGCTCTCGGGTGAGGTTCTCTGGTCCACGAATGCGGGGGCCGAAGAAGTCACACGGGCTCCTGCCGGCGGCGGACTTTTATGCATTGGCACTCGAAGGGGGAAGGCAGTGGGCGGGATAAGGGCGTGATAGGGATGTCTCCATAGGCGTGGCTGGGTAAGTTTCGATCTCTTCGGATTGACGTCACCTGGCGCACGCTCGGTTGTCCTGCACTTTCCTGGGCACAGGAAAGTTGGTGATGAAGAACCCGGAAGCAATCGGGACTGTGCCATCTTGTTCACCTTCCTCCATTTTGTCCCTTCTCCCTCACCCAAACAGTTTGGTTGTGTTTCTTTACCAAAACTCATGTGAATTGTAATCCTTAATGTTGGAGGTGGGACCTGGTGGGAGGTGATTTAATCATGGCAGGAGGGGGTTGGGGTTGGAAGGAAAAGGGGTGGGTAGAGTGGGGAGTAGGTTGGCAGTAGGGTGGTGGGAGGGTGGTGGGTAGTAGGAAGGGGGAGTAGCCTGCTGCAGAGGCAGAGGCTCATGGAAAACCTCTACTAGGGCAGTGCAC
>NW_022163168.1:0-3458 GCF_008728515.1 Papio anubis | reverse complement strand
TGACAGAGCAAGACTCCATCTCAAAAAATAAAAAAAGTAAACACAAATAGTTATTACTCAAATGTGATCTGTAGTTGATTTTGTTTGGTTTTGCTTCTCATTCCATTCTATATATTCTAAATTTTTAATGACAAACTTTTTTGGGGTGGGGGACAGGGTCTCACTCTGTTGCCCAGGCTGGAGTGCAATGACACTATCATGGCTCACTGAAGCCTTGACTTCCCAAGCACAGGTGATTCTCCCTTATCAGCCTCCTGAGTAGCTGAGACTACAGGCATGACCCACCACACCTGGCTAATTTTTTTGTATTTTTTTGTAAGGATGGGGTTCTGCCATGTTGCCTAGGCTACACATTTATTATTTTTATGATTAAAAATAAATATATTTTGAAGGATTTTAAACTAACTGAAAATTTAGTTTTAGAAAAAACAGTTGCAATACAAATGTAGAAACACAATGAGCACTTCAAATAGTATAAACCAAACAGTGAACCCATTAAGAGGGACTTAAGAAGCCTATATTATTTAAAACTTTAAAAAGAAAGAAAGATACGAAGCCTTTTGGTCAGTGAATAATTTATCCTTTTAAATTTGACTTGTCTGATATTTATTGTACATATATTTCCTGAACTAAAGCCCAGTAATCATGTACATGTATGTACTCACTAAGCGCAAAAAATAGATTCTTTGAAATGAGGACTACTCTCAAAAAAATTCAGGCCATAATGTTAGCACTTTTCAATTGCTTTCTAGTTCTGGAAAATATTCTATATTTCAGCAACATATTCTATAAAACCTCATAAGCTAATATAACCAGGACCAAATTCGTGTTTTCAATTATATCTTACCCATGTATCTGTCAAAGGAATTATTGTTAAAGAGACAGCCCTATGAGAAATAAGGTTGCATAACAGAAAGAATAATGAAAAAGGCATCAGAAACTTAGGTTCTAATTCTGATTCTATCAGTGAGAATTTGAGCAAATCACTTAAAATTTTTGGATGCCACCACTTGTCTTAGATATCTCTCCAAGCTTAGACTACTTCCATCTAGGGAATCACGATTAGTCTGGTAACCTGATTAGGTTTCTAGGGTTATACTTATTAACTATGTTTATTCTGTGTTCTAGAACTTTTAAAATATCATTGGTACATCAACTGGCAAGTGCTTAATTGACAACTGCTAATCGTATCTGTGATTCCTTTTTCAGACCAAAGTCTGCAGTGTAACAAAATGTTCAGATTTTACTGTCTCTGGTCAGTGGGAGGTGGTCACTATGCGTGATGAGAAGCAAGAGTCAGCCATCTTTGATGCTGTCATGGTCTGCACTGGCTTTCTTACTAACCCTTATTTGCCACTGGACTCCTTTCCAGGTACAGCATTTTCTGTAACTAACTTTAAGTTTTCTCATGGGAGCCATTCTGATGCTTGATTGGTCTGGGAATGAATTCCTATGGCTGTTCCATTAAATAGTTAAAGTTGGGAGGTAACAGGAGGCTTTTTTTGTTTTGTTTTGTTTTTTTCTAGCCAGCATTTTCTGGCCAGTTTTTGGTTTTCATTTGTTCCAAACAATCTATGAATACATAAGAGCAAAATGGATACCTTTATAAGCAGTTTTATGCTTTACCAAGATTCAGTGTCCCTCAAGTGACTGGTAGCACTCAGAAAGTCTCCTAAGACATGGGATGCTTACACAAGTTGTTAACCTCAGCAGCAGGTAGACATTGCCAAAGTTGAGTTTAGAGACCACAAAAGTCAATCTGTGAATAAAGAAAAAAGTAATTTTTTCTATTTGTTTCTTTTATGTGAGTGATAGCAATTAGATTAGAGGTTGACGGCACTGCTCAATAGTCAACAGGGAGATTAGTCTTGGGAGACAAGTTAAGACATCTTTGGGTCTCAGTTTCCTTATCTGCCTTTTGCAACCATAGTCATGTTAATCTATGCCAAATTTTAACTGGATTTTAACTCAATGGAACAGAAAATGTAACAGTTTCATTTATTTCATCTGTAACAAGCATTCAAAAAGTTAAAACTTCAAGAAACTTTTCTCCAAATCATCTAATGATTGCCTAGAATGATCCCAAGACTCATCTTACCACAATAAGTTTATAAACATGCTGTGATTCTGGATCTGCCCCCAGAGGTCAGTCAGATCAGGTTAGATTAGGATAAAGCATATCCTGAAAATTTCCAGAGAATAGAATCATTGACTTGGAAAGAAGTAAGTTAAGTCTTCTTCCCAATGCAGGAAATTATTTTTCAGCAATTCTAAGAGAGGTTCCATAGCCTCTTCTTGAACCCATTCAATAGTGGACTCTCATCATCACAGAAGACAACCCAATTTTTTGTCATTCTTTCCTGCAGAGCAAGGCTCTGAGCAGCCATCCACTCCAAAATTCCAGAAAGGAGTACCTAGTCACCTCAAGAATCCAGAAAGTTCCATGGCATAGGGAGTAAACTACATTCATTCAGCACTTACAGTATATTGCACTAGGTGCTAAGAATATAGAGGTGAATAAAGCAACATGTAACCTGTATTGGAGGAAAGAATCGAGTTTTATGAAGTCCAGTGGAGAAATCACAGTCTACATATGACCTGTAGTGATTCCAATACCATAAACATACACCTCTCATGGTCCTGGATTTGCCCCCCAAAGTCACACAAGTTTACATCAGATTAAAATAATAAAGCACACCTGAGAGCAATTGAGCCAATATGCTCAGTTTGAGTAGAAGAGATAGGGACCCAGCAGGTATGAATTCTGGCATACACAACCACCTAGCTGTTACTCTTGAGTCTCCCAATTAACCTTTCTAAGCCTCAAATTCACCCACAAACTGAAGAGCTTGGATTACTTTAACCAACAGTATACATCACAAATCAAGCAAGAAGAGCTCTACAAGACTTGCAGTCTTTCTTAAAACCCATCTTATCAACCACTACCGATTTAAAATCCCTGGCTAAATGATTAAGGAGCCTTTGAGCTCTGAAATTCTGTGATTTTTAGACTTGAAGAGGAGTTCTCCCAACCTCTCTATCTCCTGACTTACAGCAGACTTGCTTAGATGGCACATACTCCTTGCGATGGTTGTTAACTGTCATAAAAATTCAAATTCACTAAAGATGTTTAAAAATATGTATCACAAGCTCTAGAAGCAATTCCAAAGAAGTTGTGCTAAAAAGTCTTAGAAAAAATAATAGGTATCACAGTTAGAATAAACATATGATTTCCCAAGATGACTACTTTTATCATTCACATATATACATTCTGCTATTTACCTTTTTTCTTTTTTATATACAATTGTTTTTCCTTAGATAGGATATTCTGCTACTTACCAACACAGCCACATTTACCTAGTGTAAGATCTTACTCTGTCTTCCTGTGAGATAAGAGAAAGTATTAGTCTGTTAAGAGACAGCCACAGAGTCTCATTTTTGTCCATTTGTGACCCCCC
>NW_022163167.1:0-3459 GCF_008728515.1 Papio anubis | reverse complement strand
AGGGGCTGCCTGGACATGATGGAAAAGACAAAGATGAGTAAGAAAAACACTTTTTTTCCTCCAATAAAAATACCATTTAATGGAAGAGAGAGAAAGGCTCCATAATAAATATAATACCAACTATGAACTAATAATAGTTGCTAAAAATGAAGAATTGCAAGTGCCATAAGACCGGGGCTTTGGTTTCAGTTGATTAAAAATAAGAAAAATGTAGAGATATTTTGCATAAAGGTAAATATGTTTAATTGAAGGAACTGAACTTAATTCTAAAATAAAGGTTCTTTCTGATTTTATTTTCCTAGCCAAGTACAGTAGTGAGAAGAGAGGAAAGAATAGAGCAAGGAGTTGGATCTGTAACTGAACAATCAATTGAGATAACTCATCATCTTCAGATCAGCCTTTTCCTGATTTTTTTAAGTGAAGATAATTCTTTATTTTGTGGAAATATGGTGATATAGATGATAAGGTTGGAAATTCTGGGGTATATTTAGATTCTCTGCCCTTAACTGGACAAGAACATCTAAATATCTGAGACCCACTGTTCTGAGAGCCAAAGAGGAAGACACTGAATAGCTGTGTATATTGAGCATTTAAGAAATCTTTATAAAAGAGACAGCTTTGAGGTAGGTCTGCTTTGCATGAACTACTCAGCCTTCTATCTGATTTTATTCTCTTCTGCTCATAATTAACTAAAATATTGTTGATAGAAGAAAAGATGTTGAACAGCTCACTGTAGTCATCTTTACATTCAAGCAATACTAAAACATTTAATACAATCAAGAGATTTAACTCATATGTACTGTATAAATTGAGTTTTTTTGTTCAAAGAAACAGATATCAAGTCAAAGAAAAATTTAAACATGAAATATAAGAATTTATGAGTATTTCCTAGAAACCTAGAAAGGTAGAAATGCAGCATAGCTGGGCCTTGACCAAAAGAAAGAAAGCTACAAGGCATGATCACATTATAACTGCCAGGGTTACACATTAAGTTCAAGTTATCAGTAGAGACTAATTTGCAGTTTCTCAATCAATTCTGTTTCCAGGAGATGATCTGCTTGACTTAGCATGAAAGATATATCCACCCAAGGTCAAATGAATACCATCTTTGATAAAGAGGTGGAAACTGGCTTACAGATTTATGTGAAATAATAATCACCTTATGTCAGACACTATTTTATTCTTTTCAACTTTTATTTTGGATTCAGAGGGTGCATGTGCAGGTCTGTTGCATGAGTATATTGTGTGATGCTGATGTATACGGTATGGATGACCCCATCACCCAGATTGTAAGCATACTACCAATAGTTTTTCAACCCTTGCCCCATCCCTCCCTGCTGCAGGTCTAATGATTTTGGCCTGGTGATCCTACAGGTGCATCATATTAATTGATTCTCTAACTCTTCTCACCATCTTTGTCCCCAAACCAGAGCTACATATATTTTCAGTTCACCTCCTTTCTGTTGCCATAGCTATCTCTTCCTTGCCTTTAATACCTCACCTTCAATTCTATGTTACTAGAATACAAATCTGAGGTCTATTCTGCTTAAGCCTATTGAATGTGTATCCATAGCCCTTGGTCAATGTCTACATGGCTTATTATGCTACAAATGGCTCTCTATAATCCAGCTCTTTTTTTTTTTCTCTCAAGGGGTACTTTCTACATTCCCCTTACACCCATGCTTCTTTGAATTATTTCAGGTACCTCATATCTCAATGATATGCCTCTGTTTCTTCTGCCTGGAATACCATTTCCCAATCTGTCTCACAACTTAGCTCCAAATCCTTTGTAAAGACATCTTTTAATCACCTAAGGCCAATTTATTGGCATCTTTATGCCTCCAATGTATTGTGAACATACATTTACAATATTATCTAAACATTTTACTGTTTTATACCACTTATGAATCTTCCCTATAATATATTGTAAATTCCTTGAGGGCAACACTTTGTGTCTCTAACTCCTAATACATAACTTATTGCTGAGAAGGTGTGGTTACATACTAGTATTCTAGCAATTGTAGATGTGCAATGTCCTGAATAAACTGGAAAAGACAAAGCTACGCCAGACTTCAATGACTTGTGAAATTTTATTATCCTCCTGAAGTCAAGACTCCTTGGAAGATAAGAAATATAACTTTTGTCTTTACCTTTAAGGCATACAGTTTGACAGAAGTTTATATTAAATAAACGTTTTTTTCTCATTAAATTGTAATTTTCTCTTAGAGTTTGCCCTCTATATGTTACCAATTTCATCATTTTAAAAGATGGAAATGTTCCTCTTTTCTTTTTATCTTACTACACTCTTCAGAAACTTTAGTAGTCATCATACATTCAATAAGCATATTGTTGACTTATCCCTGATTTTATGGGGGAATATTTCTAATATCTCCTTTACTTTTTTTTCATTTGCTCATTGATTATTCAATAGTATATTGTTTAATTTTCATGTATTTTTAAAGTTTCTGAATGCCCTCCTGTTATCAATTTCTAGTTTTACACCATTGTGATTAAAAAAGATGCTTGTTATGATTTCAGTCTTTTTAAACTTGTTAAGATATGTTTTGTGGCCTAACATGTAATGTATCCTGGAAAATGTTCTGTGTGCAATTGAGAAGAATGTGTATTCAGTAGCTGTTGGATGGAATGTTCTATAAATGTCTGTTAGGTCCTTTTGGTCTAGAGTTCAGTTTATATCTGATGTTTCTTTGTTGATTTTCTGCCTGGATGATCATCTGTCTATTGCTGAGAATGGAGTGTTGAAGTCTTCTACTATTATTGTATTGCAGTCTCTCTCCTCTTTAGGTCTATTAATATTTGTTCCATATATTTAGGTGCTCCTATGCTGGGTACATATATATTTATAATGATTATATCCTCTTGCTGAATTGAAACCTTTATCATTATATAATGACCTTCTTTGCCTCTTTTTAAGAGGAAAAGAAAATTTCAAGTTTTTAACCTGAAAAGTCTATTTAATCTGATATAAGTATAGCTGCCTCAGCTCTCTTCTGGTTTTCATTTGCATGGAATATTTTTTTTCCATCCGTTCACTTTCAGTCTGTGAGTATTCTTACAGGTAAAGTGAGTCTCCTATATGCAACATATTGTTGGGTCTTTATTTTTTATCCGTTCAGTCATTCTGTGTCTTAATTGAAGAATTTAATCCATTTGTATTCAGTGTGATTATTGATAGGTAAGAACTTACTACTGCCATTGTGTTAATTCTTTTACAGTCATTTTGTAGATTCTTTGTTTATTACTTTCCTTCTTAGTGTCTTCCTTGGTAGTTGTCATTGTCTCTAGTATTGTGCTTTGATTCCTTGCCTTTTATTTTTAGGTTATCTACTAAACTAAAGGCAGGTTTTGTGCTTCATGGTTACCATGAGGCTTACAGACAATATCTTGTAGTTAGAATAGGTTATTTTAGGCTTCTATCAACTTAACCTTGATCTCTTC
>NW_022163166.1:0-3459 GCF_008728515.1 Papio anubis | reverse complement strand
TTTTTTTTTTTTTTTTTTTGCATTTCAAAGTAAGTTGCAGACATCTTTGCAGTTCACTCCAGGACACAGTGGCATACAGATTATAGCATAGTGAAAGCAGTAAGAACCAACACTGCAAGAAAGAGGATGAATTAAAGTTCACCCAGGCTTATTTCAGATCCCAGAGCAGGAAATGAGGAGAGCAGATAAGGAAAAATGAGGATTCTGAAAGAGTCTACTCCTGGGAGAAGCGTGCTGTCATGAAGGTGGAGTCACTGTCCAAGAGAGACTGCAGAGAGATAGAGTGTAAAGCCACTGAACACCAGGGCTGCATGCTGTAGGGCCTGGGGCAGACAGAACATGCTGCAAGAGGGGATAAGCCCCTGGCCCATGTGGAAGATGCAAGCTGGCTGGGTGCTGTGGATGCCACAGCTGATGTGGAATGAGAAAAGAAGATGGGAGCCTGGGCTCCAACCAAGAAGTGAGCAGAGCCACACTTCTTACTCTCTCACTGAATCAGGGAACATGGAGAAAGGTCTGGATCTTCACACCTGCACAGTAGGGAAACAGAGGTGGGAGAGGGAGAGCCAGGCTGGACATATTCAGGGATGAAGCAGAGGCCCCAGCTTCACTGCACATGTATTCCTGACCTGATTCCTCCAATTCTCCAGGTGTTGAAGAGCCATGGACAAGACTACCTCATTGGCAACAAGCTGTGCCGGGCTGATATTCACCTGCTGGCACTTCTCTACCATGTGGAAGAGTTTGACTCCAGCCTCACCTCCAGCTTCCCTCTGCTGAAGGTGACCCATTTCCCAGTCCTCAAGAGGCAGCTCCTCATCTCCCACCTTGGTATCTAGTATACGGGCACTTGGACTGGCCACATTCTGACCCCAGCCTTCTACAGGCCTTCAGGACGCCCCATGTCTCCAAAATGAGGTTTCAGGTCCTGATTCTGAGGCATAGAAATTCCTCTTGTGATGCCAAGGAAATTTGATGTGCATGCTACCCCAAGAAGAACATTTCACTTTTTATAATGCTAAGGACCCAGGGCCCAGCATCTCTCCTCATCCCTGTATTTCACTGTGGTTTTTCCTCCTGAGTTCTCTGTGATACCCTTTATCCCAATATGCCCTTGTCTTCCCACACCAAGCGTGTCTGAGCAGGGCCCTTTCCATCTGGTTCCTTCTTTGGGCTCTGGCTCCTGCTGCCAGATCATTGTGTTCCTTGGGCACAGCTCTCCCAACACGCTGCTCCCCAACGCTATATCTCTCTATGGGAAAACTGGCCCCATGGTTTGTCTTTCACATTTTCTATTTCCATTTCTAACTCAATTTTCCCATATCTTCACTTCTTCTGCTTAGAGACTGATCTGTGCTGATATCTCACAGGCACATGGTTCTTTCTCGTCTTCTACAAGAGCCATGAATATACAAGATTCAAGTATAAGAAAGAGGGTAGGAAGACTGAACTGAATAAAGTCTTAAAGACATTGTTTGGGAAATGCTAGTGAGCTGCATGTTCTTCCTCTTATCTTCATCTCTCACTTAGTGGCCATTTCTGCCTCCATACTGGTGCTGATAGAGGGAACTCAGTCAGTCTTTGTGTAGGAGGGACTCAGATTCCCTGGGTTGTGTTAATGGTGATGTCAGCCCTTGGCTTCAGTCTAAGGCTGTGCTTTTTGCATTGCCGGGCCTGAAAATCAGAATCAGCAAACTCCCCACAGTGAAGAAGTTTTTGCAGCCTGGTAGCCTGAGGAAGTTTCCCATAGATGCAAAAGGTTTAGAAGAAGCAACAAAGATTTTCAAGGTTCGATAAAGCAGGTATGGATGCCAAGAACATGTAATACAAATATTCTAAAGTTTACAACAATAAATTGCCTTATCTAAAGGTTGGTTGTGGCTATTGTGAAGTTAATAAACATTTTTAAAATTATATGCTAATTACATAGTAAAACGTCCATGAGCAGATTTAGTTAAAATCGATTTATTTTCATTGGTATCTGATATGAAATCAGATTTCCAATCTTCCCACAAATTTTCTTGGAATTAAAAATTCAGTAAAAACGTAAAATGTAGACTATGTGAGTTGTTTGACTTGTTCAAGAATTGTCCTCTAACATTTGTCAAATGGCCTGTCAAAAAGTCAGGGGTAGAAATTTTCTCCTGACAATCTGCACAAGAAAACAATTACCATTCTGGGGAATGGTAAAATGAAATTTTCTTTTTTTCCTGGACATCTGTTTTATTTCTGATGAAAACACTTTTTCTTATGCATTTTCAAACAACCATTCTGTCTGCTGTGGATCCCTCAGTTTTCTAGGAGGTGAGGAAATATTGAAGAGCAAACAGACCCACCCTCTGCTCTCAGGCCACCCTGTTGTCCCTTACAGGCGTGTGTTCCTGGCTCATCCTTACTCTACTCCTCAAGGCTCCATGAGGCCCCAGGCATGGGCCTTCCCTCAGTTCCCTCAGTGCCACTCAGGCCTGGGCTGCCAAGATACAGATGGTATATGTGAATTACACATAAGTAACTATATGCGACATCATTTTTCTCTGGTGCGTCATTGTGCCAACGTGCTTGGATTAGAAGTGATTTCCAGGAATCCTTTCCTGCATCTTCTAGCTTCTGGGGGCTCTTGGTCTTTCTTGGCTTTCATGGATCATGACCACATCACTCTAATTTCTGCCTCTCTCTTCCAGCACATCACCCTCTGTGTCTCGTGTCTTTTCTTCTCTCTGTGGTGAGGACAATTGTCATTGGATTCGGGGCCTTTCCAGATATGCCAAGAAGACCTCATCTCAAATTCTTTTACTTCACTACATCTGCAAAAAGTCTTTTTCCAAATTAGATCAAGTTCATAGGGTCTAGGGATTTCTATATGGACCTATCTTTCTTGGGAGCCAACAAAACGCCCTGCATGTTATAGATGAAGAAAGATTATTTGCAATTGATGAATCCAGGTGATGGATACTTTCAGATTTGTTATATTATGGGTGATTTGAGTGGCGTAAAGAGGAAAGCACATGCAAATAGGGTTCCCGGATTTGGCAGATAAAATACAGGACACTCACCTAAATGTGAATTTCAGATAAGCAATAAAGAATATTTCAGTATAATCAGGTTTCATACCATGTTTGGAAATAGCTATAACTAAAAAATTATTGATTGTTTGCCTGAAATTCACATTGACATGGATGTCCTATATTTTATTTGTCAACCCAGTAAGTAAAGGGTGGCATCAGCTAGCCCTTCACAGGCAAACCCCCCAGCTATGCTCACAATAGAGATTTTTCAGTTGCCATAGTCTTTGCATCCAACTCATGAAAACAAGTGTCTTTAAAAAGCCAGTTTCTGCTGACTTGCAAAAAGAGCAAAATCCAGGTGAAATGTATTGTTTAAACTTTAATTGCCAACCTTGATATGGAACATATTAACCAGTTTCTTCTGATAAGCAGATCACTTACTCATGTCTTAGAA
>NW_022163165.1:0-3459 GCF_008728515.1 Papio anubis | reverse complement strand
TAAAATTATACATATATATTTGAAAAAGGTATTGTTTTCTGGGAATAGAATCTAGTTTCACAGCATTTTCCTTTTAGGACTCTAAAGATGTTGCTCATCTGTCTCCTCATTTGCATTGTTTCCAATGAAATACCTGCTGTCATCTGTATTATTATTATTAGTTTTTCACTTTCTGCTTTTTCAATTTTCTCTTCTTCTGTGCTTTTCAATAAATACATGTTTGTTTGTTTTTTACCCAGAATTATAGAGTGAACTTGAGAAACAATCTATAGGGAGGGCTTTTTGACTATTGGTTGTAAATTTTTAGAAACAGTTGTTCGCTCCTTGTTTTATTCGGTCACAGGCTAATTTCCTCAGAGTATTCTTATATTGAAGAATGTCATAATTCATTTTATTGGTCATCCCTAAAACCATAAAAACCCTAAAAGCAAACCTAGGCAATACCATTCAGGCCATAGGCATGGGCAAGGACTTCATGACTAAAACACCAAAAGCAATGGCAACAAAAGCCAAAATAGACAAATGGGATCTAATTAAACTAAAGAGCTTCTGCACTGCAAAAGAAACTACCATCAGAGTGAACAGGCAACCTACAGAATGGGAGAAAATTTTTACAATCTACTCATCTGACAAAGGACTAATATCCAGAATCTACAAAGAAACAAATTTACAAGAAAAAATCAAACAAAAAGTGGGCAAAGGATATGAACAGACACTTCTCAAAAGAAAACATTTATGTAGCAAACAGACACATGAAAAAATGCTCATCATCACTGGCCATCAGAGAAATGCAAATCAAAACCACAATGAGATACCATCTCACACCAGTTAGAATGGCAATCATTAAAAAGTCAGGAAACAACAGGTGCTGGAGAGGATGTGGAGAAATAGGAACACTTTGACACTGTTGGTGGGACTGTAAACTAGTTCAACCATTGTGGAAGACAGTGTGGCGATTCCTCAAGGATCTAGAACTAGAAATACCATTTGACACAGTGATCCCATTACTGGGTATATACCCAAAGGATTATAAATCATGCTGCTATAAAGACACATGCACATGTATGTTTATTGTGGCAGTATTCACAATAGCAATGACTTGGAAGCAACCCAAATGTCCTTTGTAGGGACATGGATGAAGCTGGAAACCATCATTCTGAGCAAACTATCGCAAGGACAGAAAACCAAACACGGCATGTTCTCACTCATAGGTGGGAATTGAACAATGAGAACACTTGGACACAGGGTGGGGAACATCACACACTGAGGCCTGTTATGAGGTGGGGGCAGTGGGGAGGGATAGCATTAGGAGACATACCTAATGTAAATGACGAGTTAACAGGTGCAGCACACCAACATGGCACATGTATACATATGTAACAAACCTGCACGTTGTGCACATGTACCCTAGAACTTGAAGTGTAATAATGAAAAAAAATATTGGTCATCTTGACTAAAGCATGGTGCCTAGATAGGTGGTCAAGCGTTATTCTGGATGATGTGTGAGGATGTTTGTTGGATGAGATTAACATATAAATAGCTAGACTTTAAATAAAGTAGATTGATGTCTATCATGTGGGTGGGCTTCATTCAATTCATTGAAGGTGTAAATTAAACAAAACACTGACCTTCCTCGAGCAAGATGGAACTCTGTAGCAGACAGCGCTGGGATTTAAACTGCAGTATCGGTCAACTGACCCACAAACAGCTGGTTGGTTTGTGTCCAGCGTTTGAAAGATAAATGGACAACATCCTGTTTGGAAGTCCACCTGTTTGATCAAAGAAGGTAAAAACAGAAGAGCTCTTGTGGACTTAATTGCATAGTGTTTTCTTAGCAGTGGTGGAAGAATTGAACAATGATAAAGCTCCTATGTTTTAATTTTTACTGACTTACAGGGAGTGACTAATGGCCTGGCCGTATAATTAATCAGGAGAGCAATGGGAAAGTTACCTATGAAAAGAATGCCCATATGAGGCAAGTCCTGTGGAAATCACTATGGTAATTTGAGGGGTTCATTAATGTAAGATCTGTTGATTCCTGATATAGATTGGATGTTGTTCTTGTGCAGATCTCATGTCGAGATGTGATCCCCAGCATTATAGGTGGGGCCTGGAGGGAGGGAGGTGGTTGGATCATGAGGTCAGTTTCTCATGAATCATTTAGCACCGTCCCCTCAGTGCTGTTCAGGGCCCCTCAGAATAACTCCCTTCCAGGTTTGGAAGGTGATTGAAATCAACAAGAATTTGTCTCCAAGTGTTTGCCAGGTGCACCTGAAATTCCAGCTATGAGAGCGGCTGAGGCAGAAGGATATCTTGAGTCCAGGAGTTAGATTTTAGCCTGAGCAACATTTGAGGCCAGCCAGGGAAACATATCAAGACCACATCTCAAAAGCAACAACAACAAAAAATCCACGTTTGCTTGTGGTGATCACCTGAGTCCATGAGATAAGTAGACATTGGGGCCTTAGCAATGCAGAGATAGGTGGAATCAAGACATATTCCTCTTGCATTCCACACATCACAGGCACAAAATACACATAAGAAGGGCTTTCTTTAACAAAAAAAAGAGAGATAGCATATGGCTATGTAGCAGATTCTTTTATGGGAAGGCCTTGAAAATACATAGCTGGCAAGTTAGACTGATACCATTAGCCCCAGGAAGCAGCAAATGGGTCTTGGCAGGAATAGATCCTCCCCCTGGAGAGAGCTTTGTTAAGCTGGTGGTAGGTGTGTTACCAAACTAAACTGGGGTCCACTCACCTGGGGCAGTAAAAGCAAACATCTACACTGAGATTGTAGTGGGAGAAAGAAGGGCATTTATGTGCAGGGCGCCAAACAAGGAGAATCGGGCAACTCACGCTTAAGACCCACCCTTTTTGATGGCTCACAAGCAAGGATTATTAAAGGCAGGGGCAAATTTCAGGAAAGCAGAGTTACAGGCAACATCATAAATCAATGCATAGAAGTGATACACTGCTTCGGCCTTAAAAGGTGGAAAATCCTCATGAGGGAGCTTACAGGTCTTAGGTAGATTTAAAGATTCTCTGATTTGTGATAGATAAGGAAGCAAAGTTTCCTTACACAGCTGGGGGGAGTAGAGAGGAATGTTCAGGCCTGGCCTGTGGCCTTGACTCTCTCCAGTCTCCTCAGGAAGAAATTTAGGACAAAGAACAGTGGTCAGAGTTCAGTCCTCAGTTTCCCCTTTATAAGGTCTCCCTGTCAGTGGATCTATTAGGTGGGATTCCATGTTTCTGAAAAACAACTCAGGGACATGTGTTAAGATGTTATTTTTAGTTTCTGTTGATAATCACACATCTTGTGACCTAACTTCCTAGGCTATTGTTTTAAGCTATCATTACCTTCTTGTTTATAAGGTCACTCACTTACTTTTTAGGGCTGGCTAGGTGCCTGGAGTTTCTCTTGAAGGAACTGAAGGTTTTTCTTTATTTCCAGGTTGGG
>NW_022163164.1:0-3461 GCF_008728515.1 Papio anubis | reverse complement strand
TCCTGTAAGGTTACAGTTCCAGACAGCACATGTAATTGTTGTCGAAATGCTTTGGAAATGTTCTGAGTGAGCTCTTGAATGTCCAACCTAATATTTTTATGGCCAATTAATAATTTTTGGATTACAGTCCAATTTTGAGAGATGTTAAAAGGCACAGGCGTTACACAAAATTGAGTGGAATTCCAATTACATTGTAATGTTACCCGAGTACTGAGTACAGTGAGCTGATTTCTAAGCCATGTTAATGCTTGCTCCATGTTGTCCAATCTTTCAGCAAGTTGAGAATCAATGTTTTGTTGTTGAAGCCATAACCGGTGAGATTGTTCATGCCATTGCTGCACAAATTTAGCATTTTGTATGCTTTGATGAAGAGCGAGCCCTGCTACAGTCGCAGTGGAGGCAATGGCAACAAGACTCATCACCGAGGCAATTATAAGTCCAAGGGCACAGCGGGTTCGCTGAAGAGAAGTCCAAATATAAGTTTTAAGAGGTGATGCCCCCCACGGTCGCGTAAGATTAACAGGTAGCCAAATTTCCTTACGAGCCCTGAGGATATAAATAGCCCCAGCAAAGTTGTGCCACCAAGAATGATTGAGGCAAGACAAAAATGTACACGTATTTGTACAATTAACAATTCCCGTATTATTATCCCATGTCAAATTTCCTGCTAATAATAGGTAGGGCTTACGGACACAAGCAATAATATATTGAGAGGTATTCCGATATAACTGAATATGAAAGGAATTAGTTGGGTTAGAAAGATTAAGAGACATATTCCCCACAAAAGTGCTAATGGCATCGCCTGTAGCTAACAACTTTCAAAGATGACTTTGTACTTAGGTCTCCTTCACACCATACCAAGGTTTCATTATTGTTAGCAGCAATACTTTTATTTACCCGGTGCCATTTTAAAGGTATGTGACTAAATTTTGTTTGAAAATCCCCGTGCACACTTCAATTAGTTATTTGTATCCCATTGTATTTTAATAAAATCTGGGTTTTATTTCCCCGACATAGTTGCCACTCCAGCACCTCAATATTAGGAGAAACCTCTGGAATAGGACAAAAAGGTAAAGAACTAGGAATAGTTTCATTACTATATATAGTATGATTATAATAACAGTATTAGCAGCCACATAACTATGATTATAGCGAACAACCCAGGCTTCATACGATTTTGGGAGACAATGAGAATTATTTTCTATGCATATTGGAAGTTCTTCCACTCCAAATTGGTATGTGTTGTTTATAATTTCCGTTTTCCGTTTTATATTGTCCTTGTCTATATATGGGGACGGCATTCAAGTAGTGTCATTGGTGAAAACCTTAATTTCTGCCTCTCCCCAGGCAACTCCCTGATACAAGGGTGGAAAGGGAATATAAGTGCAATATTTATACAAAGCCTCACTAAGGGAAATAAGTCCCCCGCCGAGGCACATCTAACAAAGGAAGAAATGTATGTTGAATCCAGTTTTCTTTTTAACAGGGTTTCAGTCATCTTGTAGGAAACCACTCAGGTCCGCTCCCTGTAAGGACAAGAGCATAGCCCCATCCCTGTTTTAGAACTTGCCCTAGGACATACTTACCTTCTTTATTAGGATACCAAATCTTTAAATTGTCAGTGGGGACTATCACCGAGGGAGGTGAGGAAAGATGGGTTACGATAGCGGAGTCTTGCAATTGTCTCCATTGATTCAAAAAATAATTAAGGTAAAAAGAACCTTCAAAATCAAAAAAATTAAGGTAGAAAGGTTAACCTTCAAAAAAATCTGGTTTTTTTTGGGGGGGCTCATTTCCCCCTTTTTGTTTTTATAGTTGAGTTTTTAAAGTTAAATTTGTGTGCTTAATGATGGCTTGACCTTCACTGTTGCCCGGGATCCCGGTGATATGTTGAATATTGTATTGTTGTAAGAAAACTTGTAATTTATGAGAGACATAGGCAGGGGCATTATTAGTTTTAAGTATAAAAGGAATGCCCATAATGGCAAAACAAGTTAAGAGATGTGTAATAACAGAATCAGCTTTTTCAGATGGCAACGGAGTGGCCCATTGAAAATGAGAAAAAGTATCAATGGTATGATGAACATACTTTAATCGTTTAAAAGAAGGAATATGTATAACATCTATTTGTCAAATTTGATTAACTTGAGTACCTCTCGGGTTAACTCCAGGATGGAAGGATGGAATGCTCAAAGGAGCACAGAAAGGACAAGCTCGAATAAGAGAACGAGCTTATTTACGAGTTAAATGAAACCGTTGTTGAAGGCCAGAACTATTAGTGTGATGTAGAGCATGTTTTTGTTTTGTAGTCTGTAAGTGGCCAATTAGAAGTGAATTAATTTGAGTATTTCCATGAACTAATGGTCCAGGCAGTTGAGAATGAGAACGAAGATGAGTGATGAATAAAGGAGCTCGATGTTGGCTTAAAGTAGAAAATAACAAGGAAAAGAGTTTTTGAAGAGAAGAAGTAGCACAAAGAGATAAAGTGGCCTGAGAAATATAAGAAGTAACATAAACGGCATATTGAGAATCACTAATAATATTACAACCAGTAGTAGGGAAATTAAGTAAGACCATGAGAATAGCAAACAATTTTTCCTGTTGTACCGAGGGATAAGGATAAACTGTAATTTAAGATTGATGAAGCTTTTTGCCAAGAATTAGAAGTTGCAAGAAGATAAATGATCTGACTATGAGTGAATTGAGAGATAATTAAGGAAGGATCTCCTCCCCAAAGTTGTCGACAGTGATGTCGTTCTTTGATGATCAGTTTAGCTAAACGATCGACATAAATAGCCAAGAGTTTAGATGTTTTATTGGACAAAAAGATCCATTTTAGTGGCCGATTGGTCTGATGAATTATTTCTGTAGGAGAATGTAAAGTATGAAATAAACAAAGGGAAAGGGGAACATTGGGAAGGATATAATGTAAATGAACCTTTTGAAGTTGTTTTTTCACAAGCTGGAGTTCCTGTAAAGTCAAAGGAGTTAAATGACGTGAGCTGTCCAAGTGACTGTCTCCTTTTAGAATAGAAAAAAGATGTTGTAACTGAATAGAGAAAAAACAATTTTTGAGATTTATGACCATTAATTTTTAACTTTGTGGGATAAGGGCAGGATTAGGAAGACCAGGCTGTAAACTTTCCCTAGGTTTAATGTAAACATTTATAGTTTTAAGACAAGACAAAGACGGGAATTCCATGCAGAAATACGTGGCTTTATATTTTTTTTGGCCATTTGTTTTTTGACTTACTTTTTTAGAGTCCTAAATATTTCTTTAAATAATGGTCACTGTTTCACCTAAATAGGAGTGGTGGCTATGAGTTTAAAGGATTGTAGCCCATTTTGAACATTATATTTTTGGCAGTTGAGGAAATATGAGGAATGTTTAAAAAAGCAGCAAATTGTTGTGAAAGATCTTGTTCCTATCAATATTAATTTTTGGGAACAAGATCTTTCAC
>NW_022163163.1:0-3463 GCF_008728515.1 Papio anubis | reverse complement strand
TACTTGAAAATGGTCGACAACATCCTATTCAAACAGCCTTTGTTTTATCAACCCAGCAAGATGCCAGAACATTCCTTTTTGTCTCTCTCTTCCGATAAGGGTGGGTAGACTTTACAAAGCAAAAAAATCATTTTGTAAAAGCAGCCTTGAATGATTTTTTTTTCCTTTTTGTTACTTGTGTGGGCTTCTCAGCCCCAGGATCTTTTAATCTGATACAATTCATTTAAAATAGATGAGAATGTTCTATCACCCAATCTAAATCCCCTTGGGAATAGAAGAGAGCCATGATAATTACAAACTATATGGTGAATATTGAAAATGGTCACACAGTGTTTGCACAGCACACTCTGGCTGGGATGAGGGATTATGCACACCGAGTATCCACAGGTGAGAAATCAAATGTAGACATTCCAGGTAGCCTGTAGGGCAAAAAGGGATGTCAGACCCGGTAACTGTTATAGGAGACCCACAGTAAGACCTTGTGAGTTGAATCACTGCAGCGAAATCCAAATGCTCTCCTATAAGAATCTTCCTTGCCAAGCCAGGACACTCCTGCTGTGCTCTAGTGTCCTTGTTGCTGGTGCTGTGTGTCTACTACTTACTACCTTGCTAAGTTCCTATGTCTGGCACTATCAGCTTTCCCAATTTTTTATTTGGATTCCTCTTCTTTGTTTCAAGCACACACATTTCTCATCCTGTGCCATTTGCCAGGTCTTTGATATACAACCTGAGGAACTGGGTCTCCTGATATTCAACAGCTTGCTTAGTTTTATCTCATTACTTGGCTTGGTGCTGTATGTGATCTGAGTATGAGCTGTTCATCTTGCTTTTGACCCCAAGATACACATACGTGCACACATGCACACACACACACACACACACATTTATCTACTTGCCAATTATTGGAAGCTCAATAGTATATAAAACAAATCTCTTTCCTACCTTTACAAATCTTACTATCCAGTGATTACGACATATTTCTCTTATGCCCCAGTAAACATATAAATACAAATTAACAAATTATGATATGTAACATGAAAAGAAAAGATTACTTTGAAACAGACCAGCAGGAAAGGCCTTTCCAAGAAAGTAACATGAAGCTAAAACCTGAAGAATCAGTAGGAGTCAAATGGACAAAGAGTTTTTCAGGCAAGAAAAACAACATAGCCAAAGATCTGCTGGCAAGAAAGAGCTTGGCAAGTGCAAGAAAATTAAAGCAAGTTAATGCGACTGGAGAGTAGTGAGCAAGAGGAAAATAAAATCAGGTTACAGGAACAGTCAGGGACAAGACAACAAAAGGTCTTAGTAAGAATTTTGTGTTCTGAAGTCCAGGATGTGATTTTTTGAAAAAAAGTAATAAGATAGGCCACTATCTAGACTAATGAAGAAGAAAAGAGAGAAGATCCAAATAAAGACAATTAGGAATGACAAAGGGGATGTTCCCACTGACCCCACAGAAATGCAAACAACTATCAGAGACTACTATGAACACCTCTACACACACATACTAAAAAACATAGAAGAGATGGATAGATTTCTGGACATATACACCCCCCCGAGACTGAACCAGGAAGAAACTGGTTCACTGAACAGACCAATAACAAGGTCTGAAATGGAATCAGTAATAAACAGCCCACCAACAATAAAAAAAGTTCAGGACTAGACAGATTCACAGCTGAATTCTACCAATTGTACAAAGAAGAGCTGCTGAAACTATTCCAAAAAGTTGACAAAAGCAGGGACTCCTCCCCAACTCATTCTATGAGGCCAGCATCATCCTGATACTAAAAGCTGGCAGAGACATAACAAAAGAAAACTTTAAGCCAGTATCCTTAGATGAGCATTGATGCAAAAATCCTCAACAAAATATTGAAAAATCAAATCCAGAAGTACATCAAAAAACTTATCCACCATGATCAAGTAGGCTTTATCCCTGGGATGCAAGGTTGGTTCAACATATGCAGATTAATAAATGTGACTCATCACATAAACAGAACTCAAGACAAAAACCACATGACTGCCTCAATAGAAGCAGAAAAGGCTTTTGATAGAATTAGACACTCCTTCATGTTAAAAATTCTAAGCAAACTAGGTATCGAAGGAACATACCTCAAAATAATAAGAGTCACCTATGACAAACCCACAGCCAACACCGCACTAAATGAGCAAAAGTTGGAAACATCCCCCCCTTGGAAACCAGCCCAAGGCAAGGGTGCTAATATCTGACATCTGTGAGGAACTTAAATTTACAAGAAAAAAATAAATAACCCCATTAAAAAGTGGGAAGAACATAAACAGACACTTTTCAAAAGAAGACATACCTGTGGCCAACAAGCATATGAAAAAAAAGCTCAATATCACTGATGTTTAGAGAAATAAAAATCCAAACAACGAGGTACCATCTCACACCAGTCAGAATGGCTATTACTAAAAAGTCAAAAACTAACAGATGCTGGCGAGGTTGTGGAGAAAAGGAAATGCTTATCCACTGTTTGTGGAAGCGTAAATTAGTTCAACCATTTGGAAAGTAGTGTGATTATTCCTCAAAGAGCCACAAACAGAACTACCACTCAACCCACAATCCTATTGCTGGGTATATATATCCAAAGGAATATAAATCATTCTACCATAAAGACACAGGCATACGTATGTTCATTGCAAAACTATTCACAATAGCAAATAATACGGGAGTGCTGGGAAGGGAAGAGTGTGGTGCCTTTAAATGATAAGGAAAGCGTGAAGGAAAGTGCTGGGTAGAAGAGGGCGTGGTCCCTGCCTAGGGCTCCACCCCTACAGACCTAGGTAAGAACAGGCACTTCTGCCTTCTTGCCCAAATGCTGCACTTTTCAATACCACCCTGGCCTGCCATGCCCCCATCCTGGACCTATAAAAACCCGAGACCCTAGCAAGGCAGAGACAGAAGCTGTTGTATGGCAAAAGGAACACATCAAGGGACACAAGAGGACATCAAGAGGAACACATCAGTAAAGAAGACACAAGTGGCTGGTCATCCAGAGCATGCTAGCGGAACAGCCGGCCATTCACTGGCAGAAAGCAGCAGAACTACACGGAGTTTGGCTGGCTCAGTGGAAGCAGTCGGAGAAGAGTCTGCAAATGAAGTTGAATTATTGCACTACTCATGATAGCAAAGACACGGAATCAACCTAAATGCCCATCAATGGCAAATTGTGTAAAAAAAAAAAAAAAAAAAGTAATACATATACATCATGGAATACTACGCAGATGATGTCCTTTGCAACAACATGGATGGAGCTGGAGGCCGTTATACTTAGCAAACTAATGCAGGAAGAAAAAACTAAATACCACATGTTCTCACTTATTAGTGGGAACTAAATGATGAAAACACATAAACACATAGAGGGGAAAACATACATTGCTGAGTAGCCCAACTCTAGGGGAAAACCATCTCCTTTCTGGTTCCCCCATCTGCTGAGAGCTACTT
>NW_022163162.1:0-3466 GCF_008728515.1 Papio anubis | reverse complement strand
GAGAATTGTCCTTTAGGAAATTATAAAGTAGGACATTTGGATATAAAGGTTTATTTTCCTTTTCTCTACCCATCAGGTACTTAGGATTTTATCCCCATGTTGTTCCTTAAACTCTCATACAATGATGTCTCATCTCATTTTCATCTCATGTTGAGGAATTCTTTCACTGTGTGGAAATTCTATTTTGCCATCCTTGTCCACCCAAAATTCTTATACAATTGTGTTGTAGTAATGTAACATTTTTGGAAGTGGATAACTGCTTTTTAATTTTGTGAAAAAGTATTCATAACCTTAGGAAATGCATAATAAAATATTTAGAGGCAAAAAGGTCATGAGGTGTTCAAATGAGAGAGGGAGAGAGGGGGGCAGTGAAACAAACTGAGCACAATGTTGCTGCCACAGGTGAGTCCAGGTGAAGGGTATATAGGTATTAATTGTACTATTCTTTTTTAATGATAGTTTTCTGTAAATTTCAAATCATTTACTGATAATTAAATACCAGGCTTTTCTCCCTTTTTGAAAATGTTCTCCTTTCAGCTTGGTGGAATTGTGACATCTTAGAAATCATGTTCATTTCATTGTGTCTAATTAGAAAATCTAGTCATCATGTCTTTATTGAGGGCTACCTTTTTCTGCATGGTCCGATTCTGACAGCATCTAGTCTGTATTGCCTCTCTGAAATATTCAGTGCCATATGGTATACTGAGGATGTAAGACCACATAATGGACTGCAGAAAAAATATTACACCTGAGTGGAAGGAGTTTTAGGGAAGGTTACCTGCCCAGGGTGATTCCTGAGCTGAGATTTCAAACATGTAACTTGTTATATAAACAAGGAGAGTTGATGGCATCAGCATTCAATCCTTCATTTGTTCAACAAACATTTTGTGCTTTATTATAATTAAAAATAGCTAAGAATAAATTTGGAATAGCACATGGCTACTTTTTCCAAGAAACTGGAGAAATACATGTAATTTATGCAAACAAATGTAATAAATTGTTTTGATACTCTTGTGTGAAGGGTACAGCTCATAAGGACACACTAATTCCATCTGTGACAGCTGAGTTCAAACAAGGAGCTGAAAGGAGATTCTGTGGCTCAGTGCTGAATAGTGACTAGGAGTTACCCTCAGCTGAGTGTGTGATAGTGGAGGCAGGGAAACAATGCTCACAGAGACATGCTACAAGGGAAAAGCACAGCATGGGCAAAGACAGGCTCTCACCAAGCGAGAGAGATCAATGCTCCAGGAGATCCTTTCTTATTTCATTTTAGCCTCCTTTCTTGCCCTTGTGTGGCCCAGGGTTTTAAAAACAATGAGATGATCAGATTTGCGTTTTGGAAATGTTATTTGTGTGGTAACCAATTGGAGATGTGCAAGACCAAGAACATAGACACTAGGTAAATGAGAACGGTGATCTAAATGACACTGATCTAAGTGGAGTCAACTGTGCCTTTACACCAGGATAGGCTGATAGGAGGACATCTGAGGTGGGGCCTGCTGAACCTGTTACATAAAAGTACAACTGTGGTAGCTGCAAGCCTATAATTTGCTAATGGACTATGTCCAAGTAGTGAATTATCAGGTGGTTTCAAATGTACAGATTCCTCTTCTCTCACCACACCCAATTACTTTATGACTATAACAAAGATTCAGTAGTGTTTTGGAAAAAAATGTGAGAGAACTAGTTTTTAATATTTTTCCTGAACTCAGACAATATAAAATGCATACTCTAACTTGGATGAGTTAAAGAGCATGTGTCAACTCTAAATTTGCTGGATTATAATTATAGATGTATTTTATGGTTATCTTTAAAATATTTGTAACAGGAAACAAAATACAACAAAATTTCTTGAAAAATGATTTTTGTAGAGTTTTATTGTGCTCAAAGTTAAGTTGTTTAGCAGCTTAAAATAACCTGTTATATTTTTGTTAAGTCTTGTAACTACGAAGCAAAAACCTGTAGTACATAGAGAAAAATTTTTTTACAACAAGGAATCAATACATAGACACTAGACAAAACATCACTTATCCCTAAAAGAAGATAGGAAGGAAGGAAGGAAAAAAGACTCTACAAAACAACTGGCAAACAACTAAAAAATTATAGTATTAAGTCCCTATGTATCAAAAATTATCTTGAATGTAAATGTATTAAATTGTCCAATCAAAAGACACAGTGGCAGAATGGATAAAGAATGCTACCTTCAACAGATTATTTTAACCTGCAAGGACAAATATAGACTGAAGTGAAGTGGTCAAAAAGGATATCCCATGCAAGTCGTAACCAGAAAAGAGCAGGACTAGCTATGCTCACATCAGATAAAATAGGCTTAAGTCCAGAACTGTAGAAAGAGACAAAGAAGATCTTATATAATGATTAAAAAGCCAGTTCAACAAAAAGTGTATAATAATTGTGACTATATACACTCTAAACATTAGAGCACCTAAATATATAAAGTAACTATTAATAGATCTAAGGGGAGAGATAGTAATAAAATAAGAAACTTCAACGTCCCACTTTCAGCAATGGAAAGATTATCCAGACAGGAAGTCAACGATGAAATAACAGCTTTAAATTGCACTCTAGGGCAATGGACCGAAAAAGCATATGCAAAACATTTTATTCAGTAGCTGCAGAATTCACATTATACTCAATTGCACGTTAAACATTTTCTAGGTTAGATCACATATCTGACTATAGAAAAGATGTAAGAAGATCAAAATATCAAGCATCTTTTCTGATCACAGCAGTTTAAACTGTAAATGAAATAATTATCTGAAAGTTTACAAATAAATGGTGATTAAACAATATGCTCCTAAACAATAGGTGAGTCAATGAAAAAATTAAAAGGGAAAATAAAAAGTTGCTTGAGACAAATGAAAATGGAAAATTCAACATACGAAAACCTACAGGACACAGCGAAAGCAGATAAAAGAAGAAGTTTATAGTGATGAAGGGCTACATCAAAAAAGAAGAAAGACCTCAAATAAGAAAAGGTAATGTTGTACCTTAATTAAGTAGAAAAAAAGAAACCCCAAATTAGTAGATTAATAATCAGAAGAAACAACATAAGTCATAAAACCAATGCAAAAACATGTGAGTTGTTTTGTGAAAACAAAATCAACTAGACTAAGAAGGTTAAAGCAAATCAGAAATTTAAAAAGGAAACATCACAACTGAGGCCACAGAAATGCAAAAGATTATGAAAAATTGCATGTCAAAAATTAGATAAACTGGAAGATATAAATTCATTGATACATAAAACCTATCAGGATTGAATTATAAACAGTAAATCTAAGCAAACCAATAATGAATAATGCAATGAAGTAGTAATAAAAGTCTCCCACCAAAAAGGAAAAAAGCAGCCCAGGACAATATGGACTCACTGCAAAATTCTATCAAAAATTGAAAGAACTAATACCAATTCTTCTCAAACCCTTCCAAAAAATTGAAGTGGGAATACTTC
>NW_022163161.1:0-3467 GCF_008728515.1 Papio anubis | reverse complement strand
AGAAAACAGTGTTAGCAAACTTCTCAATGAAAATACCAGTGTAACTCTGTGAGATAAATTGAAACATCACAAAGCAGTTTCACAGAAAGCTTCTTTTTGGTTTTAATCTGAGGATATTTAATTTGTCTCCATAGGCTTCAATGCACTACCAAACGTCCTAGTGCAGATTCCACGAAAACAGTGTTATAAAACTGCTCTATGAAAAGAATGGTGTAACTCTGTGAGATGAATTCTCACATCACAAAGCAATTTCTCAGAAAGCTTCTTTCTAGCTTTTATATGAGGATATTTCCTTTGTCATCAGAGGCTTCAACGCAATTCAATATATCCCTTCTCAAATTCCCCCAAAACAGGGCTACCAAACGGCTTCATGAATAGTGTGGTTTAACTCTGTGAGATGAATTCTCACATCACAAAACTGTTTCTCAGAATGCTTCTTTCTAGTTTTTATCTGAGGATATTTCCTTTTTCACTATATTTCTCAATGCACTCCCAAATATTCCGTTGCAGATTACACAAAAACAGTTTTAGCAACCTGCTCCAAGAAAAGAATTGTGCTGCTCTGCAAGATGAATACACACATCACAAAGAAGTTTCTCAGAAAACTTCTACCTATTTTTTATCTGACAATATTCCCTTTCTCATCATAGGCTTCAATACAATCCAAAATAGCCCTTCTCGGATTCTCCAGAAACAGTGCTACCAAAATGCTCCATGGAAAGCATTGTGTAAATCTGTGAGATGAATTCACAAATCAGAAAGCTTTTTCAAAGAAATCTTCTTTCTAGTTTTTGTCTGAGGATATTTCCTTTTTTCACCACAGGCCTCATTGTGCTCATGAATATCCCTTTGCAGATTCCACGAAAATAGTGTTAGAAAACTGCTCCATGAAAAGAAATGTATAAATCTGTGAGATGAATTCACACATCACAAAGTAGTTTCTCAGAAAGCTTCTTTATGGTTTTTTTGTCTGAGGATATTTCCTTGGTCACCATAGGCTTCATTGCGCTCCCAAATATCCTATTGCAGATTCCACAAAAACGGTTTTACCAAACTGCTCCAAAAGAAAATCATGCTACTCTGTGAGATGAATTCACACATCACAAAGCAGTTTCTCAGAAAGCTTCTTTCCAGCTTTTTTCTGAGGATATATCCTTTTTCACTATAGGCTTCCATGCGATGCAAAGTATCACTTCTCAATTCCACAAAAACAGAGCTACTGAACTGCTCCATGAAAAGAATGGTGTAACTCTGTGAGATGAATTCACAAATTAGAAAGCAGTTCGTCATAAAGTTTATTTCTAGTTTTTGTCTGAGGATATTTCCTTTGTCACCAAAACTTCAATGGGCTCTGAAATATCCCATTGCAGATTCCAGGAAAATAGTGTTAGCAAACTGCTCAATGAAAAGAACAGTGTAACTCAGTGAGACAAATTGACACATCACAAAGCAGATTCTCTGAAAACTTCTTTTCCATTTTTATCTGAGGATATTACCTTTGTCACCATAGGCTTCAATACATTCCCAAATATCCTATTTACAGATTCCACGAAAACAGTGTTAGCAGACTGCTCAAAGAAAAGAACAGTGTAACTCTGTGAGGTGAATTCACACATCTGAAAAACGTTTCTCAGAATGCTTCTTTCTAGTTTTTATCCAAGGATATTTCATTTGTCACCATGGGCTTCAATGCAATCCAAAATATCCCTTCTCATATTCCCCAAAAACAGTACTAACAAACTGCACCATGGGAAAAAATGAATAATTTTGTGAGGTGAATTAACATACCACAAAGGACTTTCTCAGAAAGCTTCTTTCTGTTTTTTACGTTAGGATATTTCCTTTTTCACCATAAGCTTCAATGCACTCCAAAATATCCCATTGCAGATTCCAAGAAAACAGTGCTAACAAACTGCTCCATGAAAAGAATTGTGTAACACTGTGAGATGAATTCACAAATCATAAAGGAGTTTCTCAGAAAACTTCTTTCTAGTTTTTGTCTGAGGATATTTCCTCTTTCAAAAAAGGCCTCAATGTGCTCATGAATATCCCTTTGCAGATTCCACGAAAATAGTGTTTGCAAACTGCTCCATGAAAAGAAAGGTGTAAATCTCTGAGATGAATTCACACATCACAAAGCAGTTGTTCAGAAAGTTTCTTTTTGGTTTTTGTCTTAGGATATTTCCTTTGTCACCATGGGCTCCAATGTGCTCCCAGATATCCCTTTGCAGATTCCCCAAAAGCAGTGCTACCTAACTTATCCACAAAAAGAATCATGTAACTCTGTGAGATGAATTAACACATCACAAAGCGATTTCTCAGAAAACTTCTTTCTAGTTTTAATCTGAGGATATTTCCTTTGTCACCATAGGCTTCATTGCAATTCAAAATATCCCTTCTCAATTTCCCCAAAAACAGTGCTACCAAACTGCTTTATGAAAAGTGTGGTGTAACTCTGTGAGATGAATTCTCACATCACAAAACTGTTTCTCAGAAAGCTTCTTTCTAGTTTCTACCTGAGTCTATTTCCTTTTTCTCCATATTCCTCAATGCACTCCTGAGTATTCCTTTGCAGATTTCACGAAAACAGTTTCAGCAACCTGCTCCAAGAAAATAATCATACTACTCTATGAGATGAATACACACGTCACAAAGTAGTTTCTCAGAAAGTTTCGGTCTGGTCTTTATCTGAGAAAATCCCTTTGTCAACATAGGCTTCAATGTGATCCAAAATAGCCCTTCTAAGGGTCTCCAAAAACAGTGCTACCAAAATGCTCCATGGAAAGAATCTTGTAAATCTGTGAGATGTATTCACACATCAGAAAGTATTTTCAAAGAAACCTTCTTTCTAGTTTTTGTCTGAGGATATTTCCTTTTTTCACCACAGGCCTCATTGTGCTCATGAATATTCCTTTGCAGATTCCACGAAAATAGTGTTATCAAACTGCTACACAAAAAGAAATGTGTAAATCTGTGAGATGAATTCACACATCACAAAGCAGTTTCTCAGAAAGCTGCTTTTTGTTTTTTGTCTGAAAATATTTCCGTGGTCACCATAGGCTTCAATGCACTCCCAAATATCCTATTACAGATTCCACAGAAACAGTTTTACCAAACTGCTCCAAGAAAAGAATTGTGCTACTCTGTGAGATGAATACACCCATCACAAAGTAGTTTCTCAGAAAGCTTTTTTCTGTTTTTTTATCTGAGGATATTTTCTTTAGCCCCACAGGCTTCATTGTGATCCAAAATAGCCCTTCTCAGATTCCCCAAAAACAGTGCTAACAAACTGCTCCATGAAAGGAAATTGTAACTTTGTGAGATGAATTCACAAATTAGAAAGCAGTTTGTCAGAAACTTCTTTCTAGTTTTTGTCTGAGGATATTTCCTATGTCAACATAAGCTTCAATGCACTCTGAAATATCCCATTGCAGATTCCAGGAAAACAGTGTTAGCAAGTTACTCAA
>NW_022163160.1:0-3467 GCF_008728515.1 Papio anubis | reverse complement strand
CCCCAGGTGGGAGAAACCAGCCTCAGAGTGGCAGCAGCGGAGACCTTGAAATGCACCCCTTCCCTCGTCTCTAGTCTGCCATTCAGATGTCCGGTCCCGGGCCCAAGTCTCTCCAGGCTCTGGGAACACTTGGTCCAGATGTTCATGTCTGGGCATTTACCTGGGTATCTCCATAGACTGGGAGGCCCCAGATGAGAGCATCTGTCACCTTTGCCTTTCTGTAGAACACAAGCGATGGCCAACATTCATATGTGGTCAGTGTAGGTGGTGGATGTGCCAAGTGTGATGTGACTGTCACCCCACTTCTCTGTCATGCATGAAAGTGCATCAGAGTGTACTCCAAAGATGGGCCTGTCGTTAACTCCCTCTAATTGATCTTTTAAAAAGTAAGTGGGTTACAACAGGAATTTTTGCAACCCATGCTACACCCCCTACCCCAGTACCTCCCAGCTGAGGCTGTGGGCTGTGTCTGGCTCACCCTGGTGTTTTCTGCACCCAGCATGGTCCTTGGACTACAGCGGATGTTGCTGTCAGCAGTGGGAGCTTGCTGAGCAGCCAAGTGGGCTGACCATTCCCACTTTCTTTCGCTTGTCAAGCTCGTTTCTTTAGTTGGGATTTTCTCAATGAAGAATAAAAGAAATCCGACTCATACTGGCGTTAATAAAGAGACATACTGAGAATAAAGAGACATACTGCTGACTGTCCTGTACCCAGGGTTACCTGGCTCCTGGCACAGCTGGATCCTGGAGCTCAGATGATGTCCTTAAGACTCCATCTTTTGGCTGGGCATGGTGGCTCACGGCTGTAATCCCAGCATTTTGGGAGGCTGAGACAGGTGGATCACCTGAGGTCAGGAGTTCGAGACCAGCCTGGCCAACGTGTTGAAACCCCATCTCTACGAAAAATACAAAAATTAGCTGGGCATGGTGCTGGGTGCCTGTAATGCCAGCTACTTGGGAGACTGAGGCAGGAGAATCGCTTGAACCCAAAAGATGGAAGTTGCAGTGAGCTGAGATGGTGCCACTGCACTCCAGCCTGGGTGACAGTGACTCTTCCCAAAAAAACAAATAAAATAAAAAACCATATGGTCTTTCTTCTCTTTCCCCATCTCTGTCAGTTCTTTTCTCTTCTCTGCCTTCCTGCAGGGAGGTTTCATTTTCCTGCACACTCCACAGCCCCAGGCTTTCATCTCTTGCTTTAGCAGGGGAAGCCTCCTGGAATGGCATCTTGTTGGGTTCACTTAGGTCTCCTGAACCAGTCCCCGCAGCTAGGAGCAGACGCCCTGGTTGGCCAGGCCTGGTCAGGTGCCCACTTCTGACCCTGGAGGCAGATTGAGTGCAGAAGTGTTCTCAGAAGGAGGCCAGCTGGAGGCAGGGCAGACAGGACCCAAGGTGTCCATGGTACCTGTCGAGCATTTCCTGGCTGTGGGTGGGTGCCACTGGGGTGAGAGGCACTTGTGGCACTCTGGCCATCCGGTAGGAAGCCAGCGGCCTGAAGCCACCCCCGAGCATGAACCCCACAATCCTAACTTTCCTGGGGCAGAAGTGAGGGTGGGGGGAAGCCTCCAGGCTCTTACTCGGGGCTAGCTGCCTTGGAGGAAGAGAGTCAGCCCCCAGCCCTGCACTGGCCCAGGACCCTGAAGCTGCTCCCACACCTATAATCCCAGGGGCTTGAGGCCCATGTGGTGTCCCCTGGTGTGAAGGAGTCAAGAAAATAGAAATCCTTGTGCCCTTTGTACACAGCATGGGGTTGGCCCCTGACACCTCAGCACAGTCTGGTACCTTCACAGTGGCTGCAGGCCCCAGAGAGGAAACTCCGGGGAGGGTTGGCGGGAGAGGCCAATCGCACCAGCTAGGCTGTTTTTTCTCTTTCTCCACTGCTTGGGGGTAGGCAGGGCCTGGGTCCCTGTCTGTGCCCACCTACGCCAGTGTCTGTTGTAGTGTACGTGCCACATCCCTTTGAGAGGCTGCCATTAGTAAGTGCCTGCTGTGTACTATGCATGGCCAGCACCAGTGCATGCAGAGATGAGCGCTAACCCTGTGACATGAGGCAGAACAAACCAGCCTGTGGCATGAGGACTAGCACCTGAGCATGCAGAGGTGAGGACGAGCCCTGCGGTTCAGCTGGGAAGACAAATACACCCGCACATGGGTACCACCCAGCCCCCCAACACTGCCAGTGTGAAGCATGGCTCTGCTCTGACCTCTGTGTAGACACTCGAGGGGGCTGACAGGTACAGATGTGTCCCCGTGTGTGTGTGCATGCGAATGCCTCTTGCAGTGTGCATGCAGTCTGAGTGTGCTGATGAGTGCCTTTGAGCACGTGTCTCATTCTGTGCATGTGTCCAGTGGGGATTTGTCAGCGTATGAGCAGTGTGTGCAAGTGTCTCTATTGATGCCTATCTGCAGTCACATGTGAGTGCGCATTTGTGCACGAGTATGCAGCGCTGTGCTCAGGTGTATGCAGTTGTCTAATGATAGGTATGTCCGCATGCAGGTATCTGTGTGTACCTGGGTATCCTGTGCATGTGTGTGCCCGTGTGTGCATCCCATGTGTCCCTGTGCCCACAAGTGTGCATGTATACTTGCATCCATGTGTGCTAGTGGAATGACGTGTGTGGCTGGTTCCTAGCATGTGCCAAGCCGTAGCGGAGCAGACGGACAAAGTTTCCTGTCTCAGGCAGCCCTCGGGAGTGGGTGTGAAGGGCCCCAGTGCTCAGGTGCCCAAGGCTTCCAGCTGGATTTTTCTGTCATTCTAGGCGTGGCTGCGGGAATCCCTGGGGTGCCTTTGGGTTCCAGGAAGCTGGGGCTGTGTGGGCCAGGCTGCTAACAGGGGCTGTGGAGCAGTCTGCCAGCTGAGCCATTTCTAGCGCTGTGGGTTTCTCTGGGTGTGGGGAAGCTGCCCTCCACAACCTTTTCGGCCTATCTTGATGCCTTCTGGAATGCAGGACAGACCTCCCAGCCCTGCAGCCTCACCCACAGGAAGCTCAGATTGGGGGCAGGTGAAGAGGGAGGTGCCACGCTGGACACCCCGCTGTGCCACGGCCCTCTTGTGGATGGCCCCGGGGACATCACTGGGACCCAGTGTTCTGCAGCCACAACCATGTTTGGCCAGAAGCACAGCGTCTCCTTTGGGGGCTTCGGATGGTGGGTGACAGGTGGGAGGGTGGTGGAACGATCGGAGAGAACTTAGAAGTGAAGTCTTGTTGAGTGCATTGGTGGCTGTGGGAACAGAGGAGCTCGAGCTGTGCCTGAGAGCTGGGTCTGCAGATGCGCTGGTAAGTTGAGATGCAGGATCCTGGTGGGGACACCAGAGACCGTAAGCCTTCCCCACTGTCCCTGGGCACCATCTGCTGGAAAATCCCGGAGTCTGCGCCGGCTGCCCGTGGGCAGGTGGGAGCATGAGTGTGTGTGACTGCAGTTGAATGTGTGTGTCTGTGTGTCTGCAGGTTCCCACGTGTGTGTGTG
>NW_022163159.1:0-111070 GCF_008728515.1 Papio anubis | reverse complement strand
TTTTTTTTTTTTTTTTTACTAGAGATTGGAAGTATGTCTTTACAAACCACATATTTGATAAAGTGCGCATATATAGAACACACAAAAAATTTCCAAAACTCAACAGTTTAAAACAAACAAACAAAAAAACCCCAAACAATCCAATTAGGAAATGGGCAAAACACATGAATAGATATTTCACCAAAGAGGATATACATGGCAAATGGACACATGAAAAGACATTCAACACGACTGGCCATTAGAAAACTGCATAAAACCACAATATTATATCACATATACCTATCAGATTGGCTAAAATACAACATATTGACAACGCCAAATGCTGGGAACAATTCCTAGAAACTGGGTCACTCATACATTGCTGTGGGAATGCAAAATGGTATAGCCATTCTGGAGAGTAGTTTGGCAGGTTCTTTAAAAGCTAAACATGTAACTACCATTCAACCTAGCAATTGCACTCCTAGATATTTATCCCAGAAAAAAATTAAAACACATTCACACTCCTAGATATTTATCCCAGAAAAAAATTAAAACATATTCACACTCCTAGATATTTATCCCCCCCAAAAATAAAAACATATTCACACAAAAAGCTGTGTTCATAGAAGCTTTATTGTAGTAGTACAAAATGAGAAACATCCCGTAAGTCCTTCAATGAGTGAATGGTTGAACAAACTGTGGTACATCTATACTATAGAATACTACTCAGCAATAAAAAGGAAAGAACCTGTTGATACATGCAGCAGCTTGGAGGAATCTCCAGAGAACAATGCTGAGTGAAAAAAGCCAATTCCAAAAGGTTACATTCTGTATGATTCCATCTATATATATCTCATCCTGGAAATGATAAAATTTAAATTTAAAAATTTAAATTAATTTTAATTTAAAAATTTAAACTAAATTTAAATAAAAAATTTAAAAATAAAATTTAAAAAACAGAGAAAAGCATAGTAGTTGGGTTAAGGAGGGATAGGATGGAAAAGAACGAAGACGGCATGGCTATAAAAGGACAACATGAAGAATGCGGGGAGTGATGTAAATGTTCTGTATCTCAGAACAATGTCAGTATCCTGGTCATGCTATTGTACTATTGAACTATTGTACTATAGTTCACAATATATTACATTTGGGGGAAACAGGATAAAGGGTATATGGGATCTAGCTCTATTTTTTTTACAATTGCATATAAATTTATAATTATCTCAAAATAAAACATTTGATTTTTTAAAAATTCTTTCTTAAACTTTGACCATCTTAAAAAAAAAAAAAAAAAAACTCAGGTCTTTCCTGCATCACTGGCTTGACTAACAAACATACTATTTATTGGTTGAGCTGATAATTTCTGGATACAAAGAGAAGGCATTTAAAGCATACTGTTCATTAAGGAATGATTTGGGGGAAATAATAGAAAATCTACAATGACATATCAAACAAAGTTGGTTTCAAGAGGAAAGGGGATGGCCTAAACCAGTTGGTAAGAGTAAGAAGGTCCCAGATCCACTGAATAATGCCCCAAGTTCACAGACTGATCACTGGAGACCAAAAGCATACCTCTCTCCTCTTTAGAAGGCTGTATAAATTCTCAGCCAGAGCATACAATTTTTTTTAATGAATATTAGTTTCATTCTGAAAGATTGGATATGGGTCATTTAAATTCTTCTGATGTCTTTCCAATGATCTCTTCAAATTCCTGCCGAAAGATCACCAGAGACAGCTACAACTAACTGGACTATGGTATTTTCCCCCACAGACAAATGACAGTTGTAACTTTTTAAAGCATTACATTCAATGCATATTTTCTTTCTTTTTCTCTGTTTTTGAGACTGAGTCTCACTCTGTTGTCCAGGCTGGAGTGCAACAGCAGGATCTCAGCTCATTGCAACCTCCGCCTCCTGGGTTCAAGCGATTCTCCTACCTCAGCCCCCCAAGTAGCTGGGATTATAAACGTGCACCACCACACCCAGAGAATTTCTCTGTATTTTAAGTAGAGACGGGGTTTCACCATGTTGGTCAAGCTGGTCTCAAACTCCTGACCTCAGGTGATCCACCCACCTTGATCTCCCAAAGTGCTAAGATTACAGGTGTGAGTTCCTGGCTTTTCATACCCATGTTCAATGCTGTAGACAGAGAGACCCTAGAAATAGGAGGTATAAAAAACACCCATCTCAGGTGACAAAAGTTTCATTTATCCTCTTCCAGAGTCTCACAGTTCACACTTTATTTCAAGTCACTTATTTAGTAACCACATACTGCTAATATTGCAATAAAAACAACACTGGCTGCCATAGCTCTTTGAGATAACCGTGAGCCAAAATTCCTGGAGCAGAAATCCCACCTGGCATAATATGTAGCTCACAGCTTCTCCTCTATCCTTTGCTGTCACCGTCTCATACCTTTCTTTCAGACTCATCTTTTCCCCCTTTATCCTCTAGATCTTTAGCTCAAACTCCTCTTTCACTTCTTGGTGCTACCAGCTTCCCCACTTCCTCTCCACGCCACCTCCAATCTTCTGACCCTCCCTTTGCACATTTCTCCTTCCTACCTCCCCCGTACCTCATTCCTATCATACTTCAAACTGCTCTTGTCCCTCTGCCTGTTTCATTTTGCTTTGTTTTTTGTTTTTTGAGGAGTCTCATTCCATCACCCAGGCTGAAGTGCAGTGGCATAATCTCGGCTCACTGCAACCTCCACCTACTGGGTTTAAGTGATTCTCCTGCCTCAGCCTCCCAACTAGCTAGGATTACAAGCATGCGCCACCATGCCCAGCTAGTTTTTGTAGTTTTAGTAGAGACGGGATTTCACCATGTTGGCCAGGCTGGTCTCGAACCCCTGACCTCAGGTGATCTGCCTGCCTTGGCCTCTCAAAGTGCTAAGATTATAGGTGTGAGCCACCACGCCCAGCCCCTTTGCCCGTCTCTAATGCTGATTGTTTCTATTACTGGGCACTAGTCAGTCCCCAGCCTTCTTCCCTCTAACTCCTGCCCTTCCTTTTCCATGTCCTCTTTTTCTGGCTTACTCTGTTTTTCACTCCCATCCTCCACACCCTCACCTTAGTCCAACGGCCTTCTCCAAAAGTACATGCATATTTACAGAGCGTGTATTTGTTGGGTGGATAAAGGTGCCAGCCAATGTACTGGCAAAAGCAATAAACCAGGGACCCAAAAGCTGGATGTCAGAACCACCTCAAAGAACTCCTTGCACCTTCCTGGAGGGCTGAGGGAAGGAGAATGGCAAGTGGGCTTCTGCAGTGCTTTGCAGCTAGCTACTGATGAAGAATTAATCAGATTCTACTTAAGAGATCAATAAGCAGATCAATTTGGATACTCCCTAATAAGTTAAGAATCTGGGCCAGGAGCTGTGGCTCACACCTGCTATCCCAGCACTTTGGGATGCAGAGGTGGGAGCACCACTTGAGCCCAGGAGTTTGATACCAACATGAGCAATATGGCAAAACCCCATGTCTACAAAAAAATACAAAAAATAGCCAGAGGTGGTGGCACTCACTTGTAGTCCCAGCTACTCGGGAGGCTGAGCTGGAAGGATGTCTTGAGCCTGGGAGGTCGAGGCAACAGTGAGCCATGATTATGCCACTGCACTACAGCCTGGGTGACAGTGCAAGACTCTCAAAAAAGAACCTACCTTTGGGTCACCATGTATCCTTTCACAGTCTAGGCCTATTTAGCAGCTAGTGAGAACTTTTAAACTATTAACAGCTTTCCACAACACACCACCAAACAATCATTGCTCTGGAGCAGGCTTTATTTCAGGGAAGGGACGTAGCAATGTCTACGGTGAGAGGACACTGTGCCAGTTCAAGTGCCTTCCAGAAGGAGCTGTGCTATTGACTTTAGGATGTTTAATCAGTTGAACCTTCTCGCAGCACCAGAGGCAAAAGATTCGGAACTTCTCAAGAAACAAAAGCTGTGAATTTAAAACCAAAGAAGCACAGGGGACAGGGAGCCTCTTCACCTGCAATATCTAGCAGGCCCACACGGTGTTCTGCCGCCTCTCCTACAGAGAGTCGTGATCACTGTGGCCTTTGGCCTCCTACCACAATGAGTGGCTCCGTGGAGAGCCAGGCCCCTGACCTGATGTGCCCTCTTTGTGAACCCCATGAATGCCATGAGCCCACAGTCCTGGCTGCTGGATGCAAACAGGGCCGGATGTACTGGAATGTCAGCCGTAAACTCGGAGACAGGATTAACCTCAAAACAAGAAGTTCTTTTGAGGCCATACTATCCTGTTAGTTAAATGACAGGCCAGGTTCTAACTAATTTCTACTAGTGTTTTGTCAAGGTCAACACCAGTGGCTACATAGGAGCAAAGTAAATTATTAACCCTCTTTCTCCACTAGGCCTGAATCAGCCAGAGTTCACCACCTGCCAGCCACATTTTCTCTCCAGTTCAGCAGCAGGAGGGGCATGGTACACAGCACAGGCATCTGCTTCTGGCCCGAAGGGTCACTAAGACAGCTACAGGAAATGCCACTGAGTCAAGCCTGCAAGGTAAACAGTTCACAATGGGACAGGGAGAAGGAAGCACTGCACACAGGGTAGGAGCCTGGCATCCTGGTGTCTCTGAAACCAAGCAGCAAAGGAGCCATAGAAGGCTTCTTCTCATAAAAAGTCATAGGCTTAGAGACATGAAATGCCTTGACCAGGCAGAAAGAGGTCCTGTAAATCAAAGAGCACGAGGGGCCAAACAACATACCTTTCCTTTGGATTTGGCATATGCTGGACTCAGGTTCAGGGTCATAGTTATAAACCCAACTGGCTCAAAATACTTACCCAGATGGACTCTCTCGGACAATCCCACTGCCTATTTTCCAAAGTTTACTAATGCCTTTGTTCTCGCTCCAAATACATGAAGAACCCAGTGTTTTCCAACGAAGTTTGCCAGCATCTAAGTCTTCGTTGCACTATCATATGGCAAACACTTTGCAGAGTAGACGTCTTTGGGCTCTTGGACAATTCAGGGATGGAAAAAACAAGATTTTAACATCCTCCTGCACCACATCTCCCTGAATGCTTTCAGATCTATCTCTAATGCCACCTTCTCTGGACTCTGTCATTTATTTGGTTGACTTCTTTGTCCCTAGTCTTATTCCAAAAAGTCTTTGAAGCACATCCAGCCTTTTATTTCTAACTGTAAGTGGACTCAGTGTTTCCCTGAACCCAGAGACTGCCAGTATTTCTTCCCACTGGACCACACACTTGAGAAACATGTGCAGAAATTTAACAAATACAACAAAAAGAAAGAAAAAGAAGGGACGTATTAAAAGGAGAAATATGTGTGCTTGGTCATATTCTCTCCTTCATCTGTATGTTCCCCAAGGATAAGGCCCATCCACAACTTTGGAATTTCCTGAGGAATGGAACAAGCCTCTCCCAGTCCCCAACTCCTACTCACTGCTGACAAAACAGCATTACTTTATTCATTACTGTGAAAACTGCTGCAGTCACCCTGGGGAACAAACACCTTGCCCTTTATTTTGTCTTTCATGAAACCAAACTACTAAGGCTGGCTCAAACAAGTTCTGTTCCCTAGTGATGACTCGGACAGAGGGATTTTTCCATTGCATCCAACTTGGACTTGTTCGGGCCCACATTTCCGGAATTCTAACGTGTGGTCACCGTGAACACATGATTTACTCTGTAGCTAAAACTCACTAAACCACATCTAATCACTTCAGAGGCCACCTACTACTCTGGTGGTTTCTACTGAATCCATCTGCCACCAACTATTTGCCTAAATCCATTCACATCAGTCCAGTACCTCCAGTAAATAAGCACTCAAGAATATTTGTTGAATGAATAAATACATGAATGCAAACAAAACTATTAGCTGTCTAAGGTAAAACTATAAAAGGCACACAAATGAATAAGGAAAATGGTTACCCCTAAAGAGGTGTTCAAGTCTCAGAGGACAAGACATGCTTTGGTTCAAGAAGTTCCAGAATGTCCTTGCCCACCCATAAGTCACCTTGCCAATTCCCCCTGCCCCCAAGACTCACCCAAGCCTCACTCCCTCTTAGGAACCGGCCCTAGCCTGCCTACACTGAGCAAAGTCACCCTTTTCCGAACTTCTGCTTTCTGTGTCATATGCCAGCTTCTCGTGCCCCACGCCGAACTGTCCGTCAGCTTTCTTGTCTGTCTCTGGCACTAGGCTGGGGGAAGAGTTGAGAGCAGAGGCCACCTTGTCCATCTCTGCACCCCAGACTTCACACATGCTTGATGTGTTGAGTAAACAAACAACTACAGGCAAAGCAAAACACAATAAATGCCACCCGAGGGACAAAAGATCCTGGGGATTTCAAAGAGAAAGAACAGCAGCTGCTGGGTGGACCCAAGAAGGAGATGTCATCTGAGCTCAGCTGTGAAGGATGGCAGGATTTTAAATGGCAGAGACCAAAGTTCCGGGGCTGGTGAAGGACGTTAGGGACAGACAGGCTAATACGAGCAGGGGGACAGACGAAAGCAAGCAGGGAGACCACTAGGGCACACACAGAGAATCCAGTGGGAGAGCACAGGACAGCAGGTCAGAAAAGACAGTCTGAGACTGGAATACGTGCAGCCCTGGGAGGATTATTTTCCCCACTGCAAGGAGAGGATTCTTGGGGATCAGAGATGTGGTATGTCAAAAGTATTCAGTCACTCCATCTATTGCTAATCAACTAGGCTTGGGGTTGCACAGCAGTCATTTATGTAAAAAGAGAAGCGCCCCCCCCCAACACACACACACACACTTGTATATACATAGATCCCAGTTTCTGAGTCATGATTGACATTTTGGGTCAGATAAGTCTCTGTTGTGAGGACTGTCCTTTCTTGCAGGTCAGGACTGCAAAGCAAAGGCCCAGAGGTGGCTAATACGGAGTGACAGAGCACACTCTTCTGTGGAGGTGACAGGGAATCCTTTAGTGTGGCTGGCACCAGGGACAACAGTGAGGGCCAGGGTTGCAAAGGCAGGTGGGAGCCAGGTCATGGAGTGCAGGCCTTGGAGACCAGGCAGGATCCTGTGACTGGAGGGAAGCCACCAGGGACTTGTGAGGAAGGGCCTAAGCTATGGGGTGGCCAACCTGCGGCACGGGGTGCGGTAAGAAGGGGACAACCAAGTTGGGGAAATAGGGAGATGGCTGCTGATGAGGCCTGAACCAGGGCAGCAGCTGTGAGAAAGGAGGTCAGAGGACGGAACTGAGCTACTGTGGATGCAGAAGTCACAGACCTGGGTAGCAGATAGAAGGTGAAGGTCAAGGTCAAGGCAGAGGCAGAGACCCCCCAGTGACAAAAAATTAAAAATACTTCACTAAACTTAGGGCTTCTTCTTGACCTGCCTTAGGAGAGACACAGATCAATACTCTTATTTCACTGTACATGGAATAAATTCAAAAGATATAAAAGGTTTATACACTGTTTTTTGGAAGTTTTCCTCTTACCCTATCCCCCTACATATCCCCAAAAGTAACCACTATTGACTAGTTATCTCCCTCTTGAAATAGTCCATATGTGCACAAGCACATATGCCTATATAGCAATATATTATACATGTTTTTTATAACACAAATAGTATCCCTTTACAAGAGAGGGAATAAAAACAGAGAAAGACAAGGAGAATTCTATGAAGTCAATGACAAAACTGGGTTTAAAACCCTGACCTGTCCTTACACTATGCGGGTGTCCTTTATTTACCTCTACACATTCTGATTCACACATACAGCAAATACAGGGCATTCTGCAAAGTACTGATTATACAAAGGACAAGACACCCCTTCTTCAAGATGTGAGCCATGACATATCACCTAAGAGATACAGTCCAGCGTAACAATCATGGGCATGGCAGGATGCTGTGGGTTCTGCTAGAGCCAGTGGCTATCAGAAAATGCAGCTTGAAAGAGATGGTTTTGTCAAAATGTTTTATCAGTTGTCTACTGCCACATAACAAATTGCCCCAAAACTTAACAGCCTAAAATAAAAACCATTACCTCACAAAGTTTCTGAGGATAAGGAATCAAGAAGTGACTCAAAGGCTGGGCACGGTGGCTCACGCCTATAATCCCAGAATTTTGGGAGGCCAAGGCAGGTGAATCACCTAAGGTCAAGAGTTCGAGACCAGTCTGGCCAACATGGTGAAACCCTGTCTCTACTAAAAATACAAAAATCAGCCAGGCATAGTGGCACACACCTGTAGTTCCAGCTACTCAGGAGGCTGAGGTAGAAGAACTGCTTGAACCCAGGAGGTGGATGTTGCAGTGAACCAAGATTGTGCCACTACACTCCAGCCTGGGTGGCAGAGTGAGACTCTGTCTCAAAAAAAAAAAAAAAAAGGAAGAAGGAGAAGAAGGAGGAGGAGGAGGAGGAGGAGGAGAAAGAAGAGACTCAATCAGGCGGTTTTGGCTCAGAGTTTCTGATGCGGTTGCAGTCAAGATGTTAGTCAAGGTTGCAGTCATCTGAAGGCTTGACTGGGGCCAGGGGATCTGCTTCCAAGATGGCACACTCACATGGCTGTTGACAAGTGGCCTCAGTCCCTTGCCACAGGGGGTTTTTCGTGGGCTGCTTGAGTGCCCTTACAACATGGCAGCTGGCTTCCTCCACAGCAAGAGATTCAAGAGAAAGCAAGGAAGAAGCCACATGTCTTTTATAATCAAGCAATGGAAGTCACACTCCATCATTTCCATAATATCCTATTAGTTACACAGATCAGACCTTTTCAACATGGGAAGGGACAACAATGGAGCAAAAGGACCAGAAGGCACAGGTCACTGTGGGCCAACTGGCTACTGTAAATGCTTTATGCACTCTGATTAACTTTGCCACTGTAGGTACTCCTGTTTCCATACTGGTTCTTGTCTAATGAATTTAGAGTTTATGACATATTCCATTTTCTGCTTAAAGTGATCAAATAATAACGCCAAAATTTTCCACCAAGTAAAAATCTACTTAATGATCTTGGCAAGTCTTTAGAAAAATATCCATCAGGCAGAATTTAGAGGGTCAGAGAGAGTATAACATAGATTGAATAGGATTCCCAATAATAAAATTAAAGCTTTTTTCCTTTAGATGTTCAGGATTCAAATGTTTGCAATATTATGGTGGCTATGACTGTCCCAGGCTATTTACAACAGCCCCCCTCACTGCACCACCCAATTCTTGTGGCTTGACCATATCCACATCTGGAAATGCATCTGGTGTAAGGCCCTCAGTGAGTAGCCATAGCTCCTTTGTTACTCACACTTCCGGACTCTGAGCAGTGTCCGTGGATGGCTCAGAGATTTCAGAACATCCACTCCACATGGGGAGATAGGCAAGTACCCCACCAGTTACTTTCTCTGCTTCTGTAAGCATTTAAAGGTATTTCCAGCAGTGACCCATTATAAAAGTCTTATCGGGCAAGAAACAAATAAAAACTTTCCTCCTACAAACCTTCTCCATCAGCATACTAAGCTTCTCCCTTCAGCTATAAGCCCTATCAACTCTCATCCACCTGCCCAAAGACACATGTTATAAATTCAGGAGACTGGCACTTAGCAAGGAGCAAAAACTCATAAGGAAAATGGGGCCCTACATACTCCTATTTCCATCCCTTTGTCCACAGGAGTCAGGAGAGACAGAGACAGGTAATAATCCTTTTAAAAATAGAATGAAATTGTGGAAGAGACCTCAGAGATCCTGTGCCTCCATCCTAAGTGTCAGCATGAACGAACCATCCCAGGGCCTCCCATCTCACTGGTCAAGCCCAGGGCAGGCACTTTTCCGTGGGAGGAATCTGCCTGTGTCAAACATTCACACTCCCCCACAAAAACACATACACGCACACCTGCTTGTCTGTCTGTCTCTAAAACTCTGTCCTTCAGATGCTCCACACAGGCTGCATGAGCTGGTCCCTATCTGCTTCTACTTCCTCTCATACCAGACTTTCAACCACCCTTCACGGCCCAGCCTCACTTGCCATGGTTTAACAGCTTGAACAAACCACACTGCCTTCTGTCGTAAGCCCCTCGCACATGCTCTTTCCTCTGCTTGGACCATTCTCTGGATTTATAAAAATCTAGTTAATTCCCATTCACCCTTCAGATTTCCATCATCATTTTCCTCAAGGAAACTTTTTCTCCCTCCCTGAACTTCAAAGCATTTATCACATCTGAATTATACATGTATGTATTTTTTTCTTTTTTTCTGAGATGGGGGTCTTGCTATCTTACCCCGCTGGACTCAAACTCCTGGGCTCAAGTGATCTTCCTGCCTCACGCACCCTAGTAGCTAGGACTACAGGGTGCACAACCACACCCGGCAAATCACACATTTATCCATGTGATTATCTGAATAACGTCTTTCTCACCCCTTTTGTCCATGTTATTCCTACAACCCAGCACAGTGCCTGACATAAATAAAATGCTCCTTAGATATTTGCTTAATTAATGACTATAGGTGAACTATTTATTGAATGGATATTTCAAAAACTGTATCAACAATCCATTCCCAACAGTTAGACATTGACACTGACTATTGAACATGAAATCTGAGTGGTTTGAGCCTATTCTCCTCGTCACTGTTCACCACAGGTGGGAAACAGGCAAGGGCCCTCCTCGCTCCATCGGTGATCAGGAGGCCCGCGGAAGGCTAGGCATAGGCAGCCTGATCACGTGACCAAGCTCCTCGGCTGTGCTTCCAGCGCATTACCTCCTTCTCTACCCAACTAAGTCTTGACACTTTCTCCGCACGCTGCTGTGAATTTGCTGTGACTTTGAAACATCGAGAAGCCCTGGGTATCAGCCCTATCTTCTGCTCCTTATTGGCACTGCTGGAAAATGCCAGCCTGCTTAAACATGTTCATGAGGCATCAAGGTAGGGTCAATAAAAATTACCCAAGGTCCTACCTCTCCGCGTGAGGGATCCTCCTAATGGAATTTTCCATCAGTTCTTCCCGCACTGTGAGGCTAAAGCCAAAATCCTCTACAGAATAGCAGCTGCTAAATCTACTCGCCAAAAGCCCTAACAGTAGTCCTGGAAATAGAAGCCCTTTATTCTATCATCCTAGCCAGGAAAGGTAGAGGCTCTCCTCATAAATTGTTTATGAGCTCCTACCCTCTGGAAATCTGAACTGTAACTGGAACCTGATTTACTGAATACGTGAAATATATTTTAACTCATCAGCCAAATCAATATTTTTTCTTTGTCTTCCTAGCAATTCTAATTGTTAACTCTGAGTTTCACTAAAAGAAGCTGGGTACAAAATCAGCAAGTTCAAGGTATACCAATGTCCCAAAGCTCCTGGAAAGGTTCTTCGAAGAGGAAGACTCTTTTTCATTTCTAATTCTTAAGTATTTGGTACATAAAAGGCACTTAGAGTGTCAACCCACAGAACTGACATGCTATTTCTCACCTGAATTTTGCCACCTAAAGCAATAAACCTGTCCTGATCTCCTAGTCTGCACATCCCTCAACCACAGCACCCATAACTTCGTCATTTAACTTGCACATCTTTCTGCCCACAAGACCACATAAGATCCTCAAAGTTAGAGACCACAGCTTGCTTGCCTTTATATTCTTGGTGACTAGCACTGTGCTGGCACAGAAAGCACACTCAGGCATTTGATGGCAAATGAATCCGCATATCTAAAGATAAACCAGCATATCTTTGTCGCCTATGAGCTAACCTATGGCAAGTGACTCTAGGCAGCTCAGGTAAAACAGCAGGAGTGACTTGCAGAGATGCTCTGTTTACCCCTCATGGAGGCCCCCTAAGAGATTTGTCCATTGCCCAGCCCCCCGGAGTCTTGTCATGACAGCCACTGACTCTCAGGACATGGGAGGCACCGGGGATCAGAGCCACAGAATGGGGCACTGGGCCTGTGATGGGTTCAAAAGGAACATCCCAGAACACCACTCTAGACCTCTTATTTATATACTTTTTAATCAATACAAGATACAGAAGAGTTACATAACTATTAAAAGAGCCATTTCTGGGGCGGGCAAAAGAGAGAGAGAAAAATAAAAGAGATCTTTTTTTAGCCTTAAATCTTACCCATTTCACTTTTGCCTATGGAAAGTTCCATGTCACTCTAGGCATGCTTGAGTCTGTGGAAAAGAGATATTTTCCTTTTCCTGGGCACTTGATTGCAAATCCCACCACTTCTCCAGCTCTCAGTAGCTGTCATTCAGGGTAAGTTGATTATTTGAAGTTAAAATGCAGAGGAAATGAGGAGCTTTTGCTGTTTCCCTGGCCAACCTGGCTCCCTTGGAGAAGATAGAAATGAGATTTTACACTGAATTAGCCATGTCTTAAGGGAAGCAATTCCACTGATCCTGAGATTAGCGCTGGTTTTACCATTTGACCTTCTGCTGACCTTATGCTTTGGAAGAACCTGTTCAGAGATTGGCAGGAAAGAGGGAAGGGACAAAACTAGAAATGATGTGGGAACACGGCACCAAAGCATATATTCATTTCTGTAAGACTGAGTGACATTTCCAAATTGCTGAGTAAAATACACACATACATCCAAAATTGGAGGGTGGTGGTAAAGGGGGAGAAAAGTTTCAACATTATTGAATTTGAATAAAATTCTTACAAGGGTTAGAGAATATAAAATATGGGCAGAAAGAATTTACAGTATGAGGAACAGACAAGACAAAAGTACAGAAACTCAGTATGGAAATGTATAATGCAAAAATAGGCTGCTTGAAGAAACTCCCCCAAGAGGTTGTTAACTAAGTCAAATGAACTGCCCTTGCCCTTGCTTTCCTGTCACTGGATGTGGCTGCTTCTCTTCAGGTCTCTGTGTCTGTGTCTTCTCTTCCTCCTCAGGCCCTCGGTCCCCTTCCCTTCTTTCTCTCTCTGTCACTCGCTCACATTCCCTCCAACGACTCCCAGTTGGATAGGGCAGCCCTGTTCCTCACTCACTGTTCACACAGGGTCTCAAGATGAACTCATGAGCCTTTCCATTCCCAGTACAGCCCCCTTCCAGGCACCCAGAGACGATGCCTGCTCAGGTTAGCTGTATCTCTTCTTCCTCCTCACCCCAATCCATGCTCCCTGCGGGGTCTCCTCAGTCAGCCCCTACTTCCTGCTCATCTCTCCTCACTCTCTACTTCTAACCATTCCACCTGCAGCCTCAGGTCACACCACCACCAAGTAATGTCCCTATTAGGTCCCTGTATTAGTCCGTTTTCACACTGCTGATAAAGACATACCCAAGACTGGGCAATTTACAAAAGAAAGAGGTTTAATTGAACTTACAATTCCATGTGGCTAGGGAAGCCTCACAATCATGGTGGAAGGCAAGGAGGAGCAAGTCCCGTCTTACACGGATGGCAGCAGGCAAAGAGAGAATGAGGAAGATGCAAAAGCAGAAATCCCCAATAAAGCCATCAGATTTCGTGGGAATTATTCACTACCATGAGAACAGTGTGGGGGAAACCACCCCCATGATTCAATTATCTCCCACCAGTCTCTCCCACAACATGTGGGAATTACAGGAGTACAATTCAAGATGAGATTTGGGTGGGGACGCAGCCAAACCATATCAGTCCCTAATAAAAGAAACATCATTGCTCCCTCAATGACTACCAACTAAAAATAGTCTCCATAATCTCACCCCACTCCACCTTTCCTATTTTAACTCTTTTTGTTTGTTCTTTAACACACACACACACACACACACACGCACACACAAACTTTTTACCAAAGAAAACTTCAAGGCTGGGTGCAGCGGGTCACACCTATAACCCCAATATTTTGGGAGGGTGACATGAGCAGATGGCTTGAGCTCAGGAGTTCAAGACCAGCCTGAGCAACGTGGTAAAACCATGTCTTTACAAAAACTAGCCAGGTGTGGTGGAATGCACCTATAGTCCTAGCTCCTTGGGAGGCTGAGGTGGGAGGATGGCTTGAACCCAGGAGGCGGAGGTTGAAGTGAGCTGAGATCGTGCCACTGCACTCCAGCCTGGGTGACAGAGCCAGACTCTGTCTCGAAAAAAAAAAAAATAAAAAGAAAAAAAAGGAAGAAAACTTCAAACATTTGCAAAAATATAGAGGATATGTAATTAACTCTCACCTACCCATTACCGAGGTTTAACACACATCAGTGCACGGCTGATCTTGTTCCATCCATGCCCCACTGACTTTCCCCAACAAAGTGGATTATTTTAAAGCAAATTTCAGACATCCTATAAAAACCTCAGTATGTTTCTTTAAAAGTCAGAGACTTGGCCGGGCATGGTGGCTCACGCCTGTAATCCCAGCACTTTGAGAGGCCAAGGCAGATAAATTACCTGAGGTCAGGAGTTCTAGACTAGCCTGGCCAACATGGTGAAACCTCATCTCTAGTAAAACTGCAAAAATCAGCGGTTGTGGTGGCAGGCGCCTGTAATCCCAGCTACTCTGGAGGCTGAGGCACAAGAATCACTTGAACCCAGGAGGCAGAGGTTGCAGTGAGCCAAGATCACACCACTGCACTCCAGTCTGGACAACAAGAGCAAGATTCCATCTCAAAAAACAGGAAAAAAAAAAAAAAAAAGAAGTCACAGACTCTTAACAACAACAGCAGTATTATCACCCCTTAAAAATTGTTTAGTTTCTTAATATCATTAATATACAGTGTTAAAATGTTCCCAATGATTTCAGGTATTTTGTTTTTTACAGTCAGTTTGTTTCAGTTGGGATCCAAGCACCGTCCACACATTGGATCTGGGCACCCGCCCCTTAAGTGTCTGATTCTGTAGTCACCTTAACTTCTCTTTCTGCACAAAGCCCAGCTCAGACATCTCACTTTCCCACCTACAAGGTATTGCTCATGCTGTACTCAGCACCCAAAATGTCCTCAGCCCCCATGCCCAAACATCACTCAAAATCCAACTCAAATACTGTCACCTCCATGAAATATTTCATGATTGCCACCAGTCCTCTCCCTAAGCACAGCCATGGGGTCTCCTACAGGGTTTCCTATATGACTTTGTCTGCATGTCACTTGGCTCATTTACTGTTGTCTATAATCAGCTTGAGAGTTACATATCTCCCCTTCAATCTCCTGGAAGGGAGATCATTCCACTTCACTCCAGCCTGGGCGACAGAGTGAGACTCCATTTCAAAAAAAAAATGTCAGTTTTTAGCCACAGTGGTGGCTGGGTTCTCCCCCTGGGACAGGAAAAATCTAAGTGTAAGAGCACATATTTAAGAAACATTATTTACCAGATTTAAAAATTATATTTAATTCACTCTCCTCCAATAATCTTAAGATTCCATTCGATAATACCAAGACATAAATAACCAAAAACAGCATCCATCTACTAAATTGATATATTTGTCCCCCATAAAATATGGCTCTATCATATTTGTTAAGGAGCCACCTTCAGAAGCAAAAGCTAATATGGTGAAAAAACACAATCAGGATCCTCTTTAAGAAACTGCAAGGAAGCCAGGCACCATGGCTCACATCTGTAATCTCAACACTTTGGGAGGCCAAGGTGGGCAGATCACTTGAGGCCAAGAGTTCGAAACCAGCCTGGTCAACAAGGCGAAAGCTCATCTCTACTAAAAATACAAAAAAATTAGCCAGGCATGGTGGCACATGCCTGTAATCCCAGCTACTTGGGAGGCTGAGGCATGAGAATTGCTTGAACCTGGGAGGCGGAGGTTGCAGTGACCCAAGACTGCGCCACTGCACTCCAACCAGGGTGACAGAGCAAGACTCCATCTCAAAAAGAAAAAAAAAAAAAAAGAAGAAAAAGAAGAAGGAAAGAGAAAGAAACTGCAGAGAAATTCAAAAGCAAGGCACAGAAATTCACAGAATAATACCAGAGTTCCCTAAAAGGCTTCCCACATCACCACTGAAAAAATTCAACAGGAACTACACGGCAGGGACTAAAAACCCAGTCAGAAAGGAAATTTGTCTTAAACTAACTTTCACTTGCCAGACACTGTCCCAGGCACCATGCTGAGCTCAAAGGGGTAAGAACACAGCCTCTTGGCTTGCATATGGGGTGTATTGGTCTATGTCGTTTTATTTATTTATTTATTTTGTAATTTGAAGATATGCTTAAAAGTTGGGAGATCTCACAGATATCTCGCTTCTTGAAAAAAATGAAAGATCTAGCAACATGGGCCCAGCATTCCCTCAGTGGCAACTCTAAGCTGGAGCAGAGAAGCCACTGAAGCCTCCAGCAAAGGACATGCCCTCCAGCCAGCTTGTCACAGTCCCCACCATACCCTCCTATCATCCCAACAACAGACGCAGCACTTTACTCATTTATGCTCCCTGTCTGGCCCCAGAGGTACTAGAGTTTGTCACTCCCTCTCAGGAAAAAAAAAGGGCAGGGGGGAACAAAAGTGCCCCCATGCCTAAGAAGTGCAGAGTCTAATGGAGGAGGCAGACAAGATGAAAAATTATAATAGGGTGTGACACAAACTACAGTAGAAGAATGGCCAGGGTTCCACAGAAACCCTAAGGAAGGTGAAGGAAGGTGCAACTAACTGCACCAAAGGTAGTTTAGGTATCTAGGGTGTGTTCACAAAAGAGAAGACATCTGGGGAAGGTCTTGCAGGAGAAGAAGAGCCTGGTCAGATGGCAAAGTAGGAGCAAGTCACTCTACACGTATGAAGAGGTGAGAGGTCTGAAAGATACAGAGTTTTCTGGGGATGGGTTAGGCAGAGAAGGGACTTCTTCCCTACGACGCTAACAATTTTCAGCTGAAATCTGCGGCAATGGGGAGTCAAGCGAGTTATTTAAGCAGAGGCTGACATGATCAGATTTGTTTTTTTAAGGAACGATGCTGGCAGCAGTATAGAAAACAGCCTTGAACAGAGCCCTTGCTGACCAACACCCCCACTGGGCACTAAGGCGAACCCCTTCGCGTTAGCTTCCTGGTGCTCGGAAACTGTCCATTCTCTGCCAATGATACACGTCTTGACTACTTGGCCTGTTTTGCTTTTACAGACTGATATGGGTCAATGTAGTTATTGCTCTTGAACTGGCACAATGAAAATACTCTGAGTTACTATATAATGCAGACATTTGAAAGGGTCAAAATGCAGTAACATAAGTCTCTACTGATGATCTCAATTCCATACAACAAAGATATCCTTTCACCTACCACGTGTCCTTTCCTCACTTACGTATCTCTGACAGTCGCGAACCCGGAAGCTTCCAATGCAATAGCCCCTACCCCATGTGAGGCACAAGTTTGATTTTTCTTATACTTAAATCACTACAAACATATCCCCCAACACTATTCTCAACTACCCTTAAAGGAGCCACCCAGAATACACCACATTAAGTCGAGCTTTGAGGCAAGATTTAAGGGTGATAAAGATATGGGTCCAAAGGAGAATCAATTTACTCAGTAGCCTATTGGCATGTACCTGATGAAGCAACAGCACATAAAGATCAATCGCAAGGATATCAGGCTGTTGCACAGAAATGAAATGAGATGCAAATAACAGACACGTCCCCTCAAAGCAATAAAAATTAAATCGCTTTTGCTTTTCTCCCTCAAATTCAGTCAAATCTTAAAAAAAAAAAAAAAAAAAAATCAGATAGGGAAATCATCAAGAGGCTTTTAAAAACGGTCTCAAAGTTGTAATAACCCCAAACAGACTATTTCCCAGACTTTTTATTGTTATAACAAACAAACCCATCTTTCACTTCTTGTCATTTGCAATTACTGTGCCATAATTGAAAATCAGTGAATCACCATAGGGCTTAGGGGAGAGAGGGCCTACTAGCTCTGAGCTGTCACTGTAATCACCACAGAATAAACAATATCAAGAGCTCTTTCTTCATCATTTTTAACCTATATATTGCAGAGTCTCTGAAAATTGTATACTCTGTAATTCCCCTCTTTCCCTAAAGATGGCATGACATTTCAAACCATTTTCCCCTTCAAAATACTGTTTTTCTCTTCTTCAACAGCCAGTATGACGTCTGCCCCAAAAGACTTCAGCATAATTTTGAATCTATTTGTAGGAGCCAAGAATTCAATTAAGAGAAAAATTATCTTGGAAGGGTTTGGGCAATTCAGCCAATTAACCCTCTTGTAACTGTGCTGAGAAAAGAACCTGAACTGTCTAACAAAAGGCTACACAAAATCAAAAGGAACAGACTAGGGCAGGGGGTGAAGGATTCCAGGAATTTGGGTCCTGTCTACACTTCTGCCCATTAACATGGTCACACAATGCCCTCGGCCTCTGACCGTTAGGAATGTCTGGGAGAGTACAGCCCTCCACTCTGCAATGGGCTGCAGAACCTCAAGTGTTCATCTGCAGCCTCTTCATCTCCCCACCTGCAATAGGATTTAACCAATGTCCCTACCAACATTTCAGTTTACAGACTTTAAAAGGTCAATAGCAGGACCATTGAGTTTATTCTTTGTTAATAAGCTCTATGTCCATGATCTGATGAACTGAGATTCACTCTCTAATTAAAAGGAAGGAAGGGAATTTGCAGTGGTGTGGGAGAGAGGGTCTTACCCTTTCATCTGTTCCCAAGCCAGATTCTCCTGCCCCATCCCTCACCTTGGTTGCTTCTTCCACACTCTCCCTCAGGGCCTGCAGCTCAGCATCATATTGCTCCTTCAGCTTGTCCATCTCCTGATCATGGCTGGAAACCTCTTCTTTCAGGGCTCCCTTCAGTGCAGTGAGTTCACGCTCTCGCTTTCTCAAGAGGTCTTCTTGCTCCTCTTTGGCAATCAGCAGATCCTGAAGATCCTGTTTTGCCTGTAAGAGCTCCTAGAGAGAAGAAACATGAAGGGAGGAGGTGACGATGAAACATCTTGTTGAGAGGCCCCGTATCTTCCCTCCAGTTCAGTCCCCATATGCACGGCCATCTCACCTTGCCCTGCCACTGTCTCCTTCTCATCCCACAAACCTGCTTAGACTATTTCTTCCTCTCCCCCTGCACTTCTCAGAGGCCATCATTCCCTTGGATTCCTCTGTCTTTGCTTCTTGGAGATTTGATTGAATTTGAGGGAGAAAGGGGAAACTAATGTAAATTTCACTGCTTTGGTAAACACGTCTGTATTTTCCATCTCGTTTCACTTCTGCACAGTGATGTGTTGCCCTTGCTCTTGCCCTGTGTGTGCTGTTGCTTCATGGGGGACACGCCAACTTGCCTACCTTGCTTCATATCCCCTAGGACCCTGAGTGTGGTCAAACCCTTCATCCACATTCCTCGTACTCAGGATTTGGGTGCTTCACATCCCCTGGGACACTGAGTGTGGTCAAACCCTTCATCCACATTCCTCGTACTCAGGACGACTTTGCCTGTTTTTCTTCTATCTCATTTGCCCATCTGAGCAGAGCACAATATTCACATTTTCCCCTTCTTAACTGCCAAGTATTAATGAGGAAGGTCACAAACCTGGGGCAACAGGCTCCACTACAAATCACATTACCTGAGCCCAGTGTGTCCTGCCAAAGGCTCGGCGTTCCTTTTCCTCCAGCATCTTTGTTCCAGACCTTCTCAGTTTTCCAGCTCAGGACTCGCCCTCACAGACACTTTTGCCCTTCCCTCAGCCAGAGAGACGTGGGCACCTTGGCTCCCTCTCCACCTCAACCCCTCTACACTCCAGGCCTTCTTCCACCCAGAGTCCCTCCACAGAGAATGCACTGTCCCCTGCCAGCCTGCTCCCAGTCTTCACTCCATCAGTTATTGACATGGTTTGGCTCTGTATCCTCACCCAAATCTCATCTCCAGTTATACTTCCCACAATCCCCACGTGTCGAGGGAGGGACACTGTGGGAGATGATCGGATCATGGGGTAGTTTTCCCCACGTTGTTCTTGTGATAGTGAATTCTCACGAGATATGATAGTTTTATAAGGGGCTCTTCCCCCTTCGCTCACTCTCTCTCCTGCCGCCTTGTGAAGAAGGTGCCTACTTCTCCTTCTGCCATGATTGTAAGTTTCCTGAGGCCTCCTCAGCCATGTGGAACTGTGAGTCAATTAAACCTCCTTTGTTTATAAATTACCCAGTGTCAGGTAGTGTCTTTATAGCAGAGTGAGAACGGACTAATACAGCTGTCTTTTCTTTCTGCCATTTTGTTCCTATCCATATTCTTGAATCTTGGTTACCTGCCAAACTTCACCATCAAAATGTGTGAAAGCATAATTTCTGTTCATTGCCTCTACTTCATGACTGCCTGTTCACTCCTTAATCTCTTGCTGTATGATTTTTGTCCCTACTCTACCAAGACAGTCCCCTCTGAGGTAACTGTGACCTTTAATCATATCCGATGGCCTTTTCCCAGTCGTCAATTTTCTTTACCCCCTTTCATCCTCCCCTCCTGTCTCTCTAAGATGCCCTTCTTTCTTGGAATGCCAAGATAACACAGACTCCTGTTTTCTTCCCTCAGGCTGCTTCTTCTGTGATAGTCTTTTCTGGCTTTTCTCTCCCTCTTCCCAAAATCTATGATGATCTCCAAGAATGCAACTTTGCATTCTTTACCCTCTTTTAGCAAGCTCATTTTTGCTTTTCCAACTATTAATTCTATGTAAATGACTCCTAAACTTTTACCTCTTACCTTTCTCAGAGTTCAAACCTGTACTAACACATTCAAAGACCTGCTAGATGCACCTATCTGGGTGTCCTGTGACACCTCAGATTCAGTAGGATTACAGTTTCAAGAGAATTCATCATGCTCCTTCCTTCCTTCTTCCTTTGTTCTTTGCTCTTGTGAAAAGCACCACCTGCCCCCTCAGCACTCAAGCTCAGAAACTTGGCAGCAACTTTGACTTTTCTCTCGTCCTGGTCTCTCATAACCAAAAAGTTAGTTCTGTAACATCTTCAATCCTTTCCATCACCTCCCTGGGTAAAGCCCTCCTCACCTCCTGTGCAGGTGGTTTACGATAGCCACTCAGCTGCTCCCCGCATCCAGGCTCTCACCTACAGCCTCTAAGGCAATCCATGCAGCATCTTCTGTCTGGAGTGCTCTTTTCCCTTCTCAGGCCCACCTCTCCCTGCCTTTCAGAAAATCTTTGAAGACCCAGATACAGTATGACCTCCTCCAAGAGGTCTTCCTTGAATATCCCTCTTGAATACCCATCTCACTTTAGCTGTTCTTCTCACAGTACTTAATACTTCTTATTTTACATTCTATATATTTTAATCATTTTTCTAATCTGCATTTGGCTCCCCTACTTATCCTTCTTGAAAGACAGGTACAGATCTGATTTATTATATTTTTGATGCATAGATTAATATTGGGAGCACTTATCTGTTCAGATATAAATAAACAAGTGCAGTACGGGTGTCTGGAGATGTCAGAATTCTAAACTCGTCAGTTATTTCACCTGTGGCTTCTGCATAAGAACAGGCAGGACCTGTTCTCTTGGAGCCCCTGGGGAATCAGAGGCATGGCTGCCACCTGGGGACCCAAGGCTTCAGAAATGATAAGCTACTTTCCATTCAAAAAGTGTGTCCCTGACGAGGGAAGAAACATTTTATTGATTTAAGGATAACTGACAACGAGAGCTCTCTCTTTTTCTCTAGGATATGCACCTCCATTGAACCAGAGGAACCTCTACAATCCCAGGATAGGGCTGCATTGCACAGACTAAGATTTTGCCCATCAAGAATCTAACTAGCAGGCATTGACAAGCTCAGACGAAATGTCAAGAGACCCATGCAAGTAACAAGGCCAGCTCTGGCTCTTTCAAAGCAGCAAACACAGAGATCTTATGAAAATATACCCTGTCCTGATATTTATCAAAGAGGACGCCCTGCTGCCGCTGCCCAGCCCCTTCTTAAGGAAGATCAGAGTCTCTCTTGAATGACTGTTGCTTCCGGCTACCCCCTAGGGCTTCCTGGAACCTCCTGCCAGCATCTTTAGTGCAGGCCCTGTGATTCTGACCCCTGTTTCCTGCTTTTACTCTCACACGTTTCTCAATTGTTTGGACGATAAGACAGTTCCTCTCCCCACACTTATCTTTTCCAGCATATCTCTGTGTTTTGTGTTGCCTTTTGTGTGCTGCCGCCAATGCATGTCAAGACTGAAGTTTTTATGGTCCATTCTGCACCGACATGCTGTTATCTATGGCTGGGGCTGTCGCTTAAGTGGACTGTGCAGGACAAATCCAATCAGATTACACCTCGCCATATCACGTAGTAGCACTTGAAACCAAAGCACAGAGTAGAAACCAAAAGGTACATGAGGTTTCAAAAACTTCACTCCATCACCTCGGGGCTTAATTATATCAATCAAAGAAGGGAGAGAAAAATACATAAACTTCAAAATGTAAGTATACGTCCGTTAGAGGTCAACTTGCCTCTCTGTGGACTCCAATTAAAGAAAACAAGGGAAAACTGGCTGTCTGGGAGTGGCGAGAGCTAGGAAAGTTGACTGTGTTTGGTCCTTATGCATCATAAGAACTGTGCTGAGCATTTCTAACAATCCAGAGAGATGGATATTCAAGGAGATGAAGATTACTATTCTCCATAAATGGATGAAGCTCTGAGACTCTAACATGCCTAAGATCACACGGCCTTACAAGCAGCAGAGTCAAGAATGCGACCCAGATGGGTCCTAATGCCCTTTCCCTTCACTATGGTCACTACAGACCTGACCACAAAACCACACATTCAAGAAGGCTGAGAAGCAAACAGTCACACTGGAGTTCATCCATTAGATGCTGTTATGGTTTGGCTGTGTCCCCACCCAAATCTCATCCTGAACTGCAGCTCCTATAATTCCCTCATGTTGAGGGAGGGGCCCACTGGGAGATAATGGAATCATGGGGTGGCTTCCCCATACTGTTCTCATGGCAGTAAGTCTCACGAGATCTGATGGTTTTATCAGGGGAAACCCTTTTCTTTTTTTTTTTTTTTTTTTGAGACAGAGTCCCGCTCGCCCAGGCTGGAGTGCAGTGGCCGGATCTCAGCTCACTGCAAGCTCCGTCTCCCGGGTTCATGCCATTCTCCTGCCTCAGCCTCCCAAGTAGCTGGGACTACAGGCGCCCGCCACCTCGCCCGGCTAGTTTTTTTGTATTTTTTAATAGAGATGGGGTTTCACCATGTTAGCGAGGATGGTCTCGATCTCCTGACCTCGTGATCCACCCGTCTCGGCCTCCCAAAGTGCTGGGATTACAGGCTTGAGCCACCGCGCCCAGCCAGGAAACCCCTTTCATTTGGCTCTTGCTTCTCTTGTTTGCCACCATGTGAGATGTGCCTTTCACCTTCTACCATGATTATGAGGCCTCCCCGGCCACAGGGAACTGTGAGTCCATTAAACCTCTTTTTTTTGTAAGGTGCCCAGTCTCAGGTATGTATGTCTTCATCAGCAGCATGAAAACAGCCTCATACAGATGCCACCAAAACAGAGCACTGTGTTTGGCTGGAAGGCCCTTTAAGGAAGTCCACCTTCTTAAACTAAAGCAAAGAAACACAATCAGAGCCTGAAGAAACGGGTAGATGGAGATCTAAGAGAAAAAGGAACACACTATGGGACCAGCTGTTCTGCAGCAGCAGCAGCAGCAAATGACCACCCCAAGACCATGTGCACTGAGAAGCAGGCACCAGGATGTCCAGAATGGCAAGGTATTTGCTCTCAAAAAGCTTTACTTCACACACTACCTGGGCATGAGCATGACACATCAAAACGAGGAAGACACCAGTCTAGACCCTCTTTTGCATTAAGTGCTTCTCAGAAGTTCCACAGGGTCCCTATCTCTGGCCCATGCTCACTGAAAGCGTAAATAAAAGGTTTTACAGCAATGGTAGCTGACAGATAATTCTGTCATTTTTTTGTTCCAGAAGGATGGCCAAGGAAGCATCACACGGCTGGTGAGAATCACGATATTTTTGGCTGCCTTTTTTTTTTTTTTTTTTTTTTTTGAGACGGAGTCTCGCTCTGTCGCCCAGGCTGGAGTGCTGTGGCCGGATCTCAGCTCACTGCAAGCTCCGCCTCCCGGGTTCCCGCCATTCTCCTGCCTCAGCCTCCCGAGTAGCTGGGACTACAGGCGCCCGCCACCTCGCCCGGCTAGTTTTTTGTATTTTTTAGTAGGGACGGGGTTTCACTGTGTTAGCCAGGATGGTCTCGATCTCCTGACCTCGTGATCCGCCCGTCTCGGCCTCCCAAAGTGCTGGGATTACAGGCTTGAGCCACCGCGCCCGGCCTTGGCTGCCTTTTTTATAAAAATGCGTAGAATGTTCAAAAATATCGTTACAAAAGAAGTTTTAGAGACATACTTTCTGAGCACAATCTCTCCTCAGACCAACACAATTTTATAACCAGACTATTTTAATGAAACTGAAGTACCTGCATCTTGGCAAATGCCCGGAATAAAACACCACAAGACTCTGCTGGAGTGAGGCCCATCTCTCAGCACTGCAGGCTCCCATCAAAGCAGACATTTGATAATTAGAAAACCCCACCATCGTGGCACTTAGCAAGCTGTCTCACGTTGACCTGTCACCTTCAGAATGGAAGGTAATGCATTCATGACAAAGAAGTGGTGGAAACCTGTTCTATAATCATTCTTGTAACTTGAGCTGGCAAAAAAAAATTTCAGAATCATCTATTTAACTAAGAATAACAAAGTCAACCCACTGTTGGTCAATTTTATGGCTTATTCTAAGAAAACAAAGTATTTTCTACTATTTCTCCCTTCCTTTTTTTTTTAAACTGTTTTATTCTTTTTCTTTTTTTAAGTGAAAGTCAGTTTATTAGAGAAGTAAAGAAACAAAAGAATGGCTACTCCATAGACAGAGCAGCCTATTCTTTCTTAATGCTACTTTACTGATTGCATACAGGGGTCCAGTGTTATTTAACAAAATGTGACATATTAAAAGATATTTCATGCAAAATCTGGTCCATTATGCAGGACTTGCAAAACTTGGGCCTTCAACCTTTTTCGAACATTCAAAAGCAGAAGTGTTTAATGCTCATTGTGTTAAGAGTTTGTTCCAAGCTAAATGCCATGGGGAACTTGGCCACAACTACACTCCGTTATCAAATTCCCCCAGGTCACTTTTTATTCAGATATGAAGAATAAATTAAAAGTGACAAGGAGACAGGGTCTATTTTACTAGTGATACAGAAACCATAGATCATAGTTTAAGTGTTGCTGACAAGTCAAAGGAAATTGATAAAAACAGAGGGTGATTTTCTGGAGCAAGAGAAACCCACTTTGACATAGGGAAGCTAATTACACCCTAACTCATCTTGCAGAAAGGCAGCAGTAAATGATACAGCTCCTGTTATGGGAAAGAGACAAACAACCTGTAAGCCAGCAACATCAGGAACAGGTTTAAGAAAACATGTGCTATTGCCCACTGCTGTATCTCGCCTTATCAGCCTCTGCCTGAACACATCACCAAAATAGTCTCATATCGTTATCCTATTATCAATATAAATAAATCAATAAACTAATGATGTTCAGTTAATAGATATGCAGTATGGTATGTTTAAAGAGGAAAAGAAGTATGCAGTTCATTTCAGAATTATTCTCTTTTTTAAAACATGGTGACATTTTTAAAGTAATTTAAATATGAAAAATTATTTATTCATTTGCTCTGTTGCTCAGCACTGTGCTAGACATGAAATGGGGAAAGAAGCAAAGGTGAATGCTCTTGAATTAGCTGGCTAGTAGAAGAAAGATACAAAAAATGTGTGAGGTCAATGAGCTAAAATAGAGAAACTGAAAGGACAGGGGATATCAGGGGGCAACTCACAGTGACAACTGTCAGTTATTGGGGAAAATCAGCAACTTCAGAGACTTCCCACGATCTAACATAACATCTTTCCCCTTTAGAACCAATCAAATGTTCACACAAGGAATCACAGAATATGACAACGTTTTATCTTCTATTTAAATTTGTTCATGAAGCTATACTTTTACTGAAAGCCATAAATTGTTCAGTGACATCATTTCTGGAAACTTATCCTCAGAAACAATTTTTAAAGTAGTAAAAGGATAAATGTAAAAACTGTTCCCCACGACCTTTGTTTCATAATGACGAAAAAGGGAAAACAAATGTAGGAGAATGGTTAAATATATTGCGGTTTATCTTCCTAAAAATGAAATACAAAGAATATAAAGAATAACAAGAAAGAACATTTTTGACATCTTAAGTTTTAAAAGCAGGTATCAAAATTGTAGGGACATGATTGTCCCTATATTATATACAGATGGGTAGATGAAACCTATCAATAGACAGGGAGGCAAACAAAAATTCTAGAAACAAAAATGGCTGCTTAGGTATTAGGAAAGTATGCGTACGTCCCATTTTTAAACTTTCCTTTTATGTTGTTTTAATATTATTTCAGTGATAAATACACCTATCTTCTCGTCTTTGTAACTCTGAGCCCTGAAAGTAAACAGCGCCATGAGAAGCAGTATAATACCAAGAATGTGGTGGTTTTTAAGGAATCATTTGATAAAAAGAGGAATCCCAGTTGGTAAGGAACAATGCTGAGGGCTTCTCAGGGGAAAAGGTCTGAATAGGGACACAGAGATGGTCATGTGCGGAGAAGAGACAATCACCCTCCTCTGCCCGTGTGAAAAATGGATTCATGAGAACTCCTGGGCTGGGTGGCCACAGTCACTCATCTCTGAGCTCCTGCCAAGTCATCAGGTGAAGAAAGGCTAAGTTCTAAAAAGTAGGACCTAAAATTTCTCCTGGGGAATTATTTCAACACTGGAGGAGGAAAGGAGTGAGAGAACAGTAGACAACTGAGACGTAAAGAGTGTTCCAGGGACTTCAGAGTCAGAAACTTCTAGCCCCAAGGAAGGGACAGAGAAAACACCTAAGCCCAAAGAGGGAGGAAGTAGAAAATTAAATATTAACAAAGAACCTTTATGTTTTGACTTTTTGTTGTTGTTGTTGTTGGCTTTGCTCTAAATTGTATATCATCTCTTTGTTGGGCTATTCCTACAAACCACGTTTATAAAGAAGTAGGTTCCAAAACTATGCTAGAATACAGGTGATGATAATGTAACCGCAAACATTAAACACCTAAATGTGTGCAGAGAGAAAAGTCCTATCTTTTTCTGACCCTCAATTATACTTATTCCCTCCCCCAAAAATGTAGATACTCAAAACCAACATTCTTGCTTTCTAATAATTTCATACATGTGTATCTAATACCTCAACAAGATAATAATCTAATTTAGAGAAGAGAGAATATACAATAAAAACCCATAATAATTAGCTAATGCCAAGTGGAGAGGAGAGAGTCAAGCGCATCCACTGACTCACAGATCATAAGAGCACAGGTGGAGCAGGTGTGCACATCAGACAGTGGCTGGCAGTGCACAAACCCCAGCCACTCCATCTTTCCAGGCAGGTGGGGTCTGTCTTATCACCTGACCCCACAGCCCCACTTACCTCAATCAGAGCTCCCTTCTCCCTGTCCTCTGATCGCTTTGCACTGTCCAGTTCATCATGCATTTCTGAGAGCTGGTCCTGGAGATCCCTGATTTCAGTCTGATGCTGCTCCCGTTCCATCTTCACCTGGAATAGCCTGGCAAGGAAGGAAGTCCATTAGACAGGATCTCCTGGGCTCTGCTTATTTCCATCCAGTCTGATTTCTGATCTTCAGAGCTTTACACAAGTCTCTGAAGACCCAAGGAGCCTCCCCATTCTCTGTTCTGCACTGAGCAAGGAATCACCAACCTGAAAAGGTGCCTGAGAAGAACTTAGGCTATGGTCTAATTGCCCAACAAGAGGATAAATGAGAACTCAAACCAATGAAGTGGGTATGGTTATACGGAGACATGTTCTCCCCAAAAGGAGATGGTAGGGTACTAGAATTTAAATGTAGAAGATAAAGAAATGAAAAAAAAAAAATTTTCCCACTAAAGCCACCCCACCCTTCCACTGTCTACTATCCCAGTGTTCTAGACCAGAAGAGTTGGCAAATTACAGTCTGTGGGCCAGTTCAGCCCACTGCCTGTTATTGTAAAGTTTTACTGGAACATGGTCATGTTCATTCATTTATGAGTAGCCATTTCATTTCACGATACAATGGCAGAGCTGAGTGTGTACAACAGACTATATGACCCACAAATCCTAAAATAATCAACACCTGATAAAAAAAAAAGTTTACAAAACTCTGCTCTGAACCAAACTCACAACTACTATACCTCTTTATGTTGTAAAGCTTTTACTATACCCTGTATTTTCTGATTGTTTTCTTACTAAACTCTTTTCTGCAGTTAGCCTCTATGATTGCTTTAAATGCAAAACACCACCATCAAAACTGCAAGGACAATCAAATGCTTTTATTATATAATGTCTTCTTTTTCTTGAACTTCCCCCTAGATTTCATTCCCACTTGACTTTCCACTTAAGGCTTCTGTTGTGTCCACGGGACGTCATAGCACTGTGGATTCTCAGACCTTGGCTTTCGATCCCTTTGCCACAGATTTTAATACAACACAATGGCAGGGGCATCTTGGATGTAACTTTCCTTCTCTGTAGACTCAGAGGAGGTATAAGCAGCCATCGCAAACACCAGCACCATCCAGGATAAAATGCACAGGCTGAGAGCTCACGGAGGCCACGTGACGAAAGCTTTTTAGAAGCTGGGCCCAGGCTCCTTGAACTCTGTCTTTCAATATCAGCACTCAGTGCGCCCTGCTTCCCACTTACCTGCTAGGAGGTCCACTTTAAGGGCTGAAACTCTGTAAGGCATACTTCAAGGTGCACAAAGAATGTTAAGAATTACTAACGTTTTTGTTTATCAGTCTACATGCGTCGCCAGCTTCACAATTTTACAAGGGTAAGAGGAAGAAAAAGAAAAGTCAGCTGCCTTTATAAATATTTGGAAGGCTGGGTAGTATTAAATGGACAGAAAGGTTCTAGCCACATGTCATAGAGAACCTGGGAAGGGCAACAGGCTCTCAGCCCAGAACTTACTCCTCCAGATTCTTCCGGAGCTCCCCTTCACTTTCTTCCAGTCGTTGCTGCAACGTGGAGTTCTCCTCCACCTTTTTGTTGTGTTGGCTTCGGAGCTCTTCTAGGTTTGCTCTCATCCTCTCTCTCTCTTCTTTGATGTTCTGTTGATTCTAACAGGAATCAGTGTGATTTTAAAGTACCTCCACTGTACATTAACGTAACCCCAAAGAAGCCTACTTCTCAACAAGCAGACTCCGTATCTTTGCACTTACGTTATTAAACAACTTAATCAAACTATATAATTAAGGCATGGGAGTTCTTAACTAGAAAGAACATCAAATATTTATATTTAATGAACTGTAATACTTGTAAAAGAAAACATAAACACAGCCAAACCTCATTCTGCTATTTCTATGATTTAGTTCAGATGTTTTATACACATTTAGTTTCCCATTGGCCTGCCTAAATCCAACAGGGTTTCTTTTACTCTGTCTAAGCAAACAGTCTGTACAGGCTTTGGTTACATTAAAAAAAAAAAAGAAATTATTTGGACAACAGCAGCCAAATACACAGGAATTTACTCAGTGATTAGAGGAATGTTACTTTTGGGGGGAAAAAAATTGGCTTTCACTCTGGGCATCCCCATGCATGTAAAATATTCTTCATCAACCTAGACAGAAATGGAAAAAGTAACATACAGGAAAAACCAGATACCTTGACTTCCAGTTGAAGCTGCCTCTGAAGTTCAGCCACTTCTGTGGTCAACTTGCTTTTCTGTTCCAATAGATCTTTGACTTCAGATGTGGAATTAGAAGCCTATAATTAATTGCAAAGATATACTAATTTAAACGTTCAGCGTGCTTTATTTTAATTATCTTCCCCTTCCAAATATAATTAGCTCAGTAACAGATGAGGCATAACACTAAATATTTTAAGACCCAATTCAAACATCAACCCCCACGGGGAACCTTCCCTGACTTGATGGGCAGAGTTAACGTTGCTGGTCCCCTTGGGACTCCAGTGAACTTTACTCTACAGCATTTACCAACCACAGGCATCATTTCATCAGGTACCTCAACACTAGTCCAATACGACCCAAACTTGCACAGGTGGCTTATTTGTTAGAAGTCCGTAATGTATTCTGTAGAACATTATAAAACAGTAATACATTAAATTCAGGATAATAAAACTTAAAAAGCCTCTCCATAATAAATTCTATATTCCAGAGCATGGAAATCAATGGTTAGCAAAAAATCAGCAACAAAATCTTTTTGTAAGTAAATTGGGGAAAGACATTCATTTTTTCTATTTTAATGGCAGAACACAATTTAGTTTTAGTGTTTCTTAAGAGTGGTTTGAGAACGACTACATCAGGAGATTATGAACTTTTGTGGGGCAGGGACTAGGTTTTATGCACCTCTGAATCTATAGAACCCAATGCATCTCATAAATTTAATCAAATCTTAGTAAATGATCGTTAGAATTCTTGTTTTGCCATGATAGAGTGGCAAATATCAGATTTACCCTCCCAGCAAAAACTCCAAAAGCTAGACAAAAATATATAAAAACAATTGTTGGCAGGCACTGAAAAGCAAGCAACACAGAGTTATGATCCTTACAAAGGAAAAGACAGGAGGTAGCCCCACATTCACCCTGGGTTCTCCATGACTCCATTTCCAAATCACACAGTAAAATTTTATAAGCACAGACAATGTCATTAGGAAATTGCAAATTAAAACAACATTGAGGCCGGGTGGGGTGGCTCATGCAGTAATCCCAACACCCTGGGAGGCTGAGGCAGACGGATCACCTGAGGTCAGGAGTTCGACACCAGCCTGGCCAACGTGGTGAAACCCCGTCTCTACTAAAAATACAAAAACTAGCCGGGCGTGGTGGCCCACACACCTGTAATCCCAGCTACTCAGGAGGCTGAGGCAGACGAATCATTTGAACCCAGGAAATGGAGGTTGCAGTGAGCCAAGATCATGCCACTGCACTCCTGACTGGGTGATAGAGTGAGACTCTGTCTCAAAAAACAATCAGACAAACCAACGATACCACTATATACGAATTAGAACGGCCAAAATTCAAAACACTGGCAACACCAAATGGTGGTGAGGATGTGGAATAACAGAAACTCTTATTCTTTGCTTGTGGGAATGCAACATAATACAGATAATTTAGAAAATGGTTTGGTTGTTTCCTACAAAACTAAACATGCTCTTACTATACAACCCAGCAGCTGCCCTCTGGGTGTTCACCCAAATTAGTTGAAATCTCATGTCCACACAAAAACCTGTACATGAATGTTTATAGCAGCTTTACTCATAACTGACAAAACTTGGAAGCAATCAAGATGCCCTTAAAAGGTGAACGAATAAATTGTGGTATATCAGACAATAGAATATTAATACTCAATCCTAAAATGAAATGAACTATCAGTTCAACAAAAGGCATGGGAAAAAATGCACATTACTAAGGGAGCCAAACTGAAAGGGTGATATACTGTGTGATTCCAACGATAGAACACTCCAGAAAAAATAAAACCACGGAAACAATAAAAAGATTACGGGTTGCCAGAGGTTAGGGGAGAGAAAGGAACAAACAGGCAGAACACACAGGATTTTTTAGGGGAGTGAAACTCTTCTGTGTGATACTAAATGATAGATACATGTCATTGTTCATTTGTCAGAAGCCTGTAGAATGTGCAACACTAAGAGTGAGCACTAATGTAAACTATGGGCGGTCTTTGGGTGATAATGATGTGCCAGTGTGGGTCCCATGATTGTGAGAGGTGCACCCCATGCTGCAGGATGCTAACAGTGGCGGAGGGCATATGTGGGCACAGGACAGTAAATGGGAATGTGAACCTAAAACTCTCCTGAAAAATAAAGTTTGTTAATTTAAGTGACAAAAGTGTCCAGAGTGGCAACTCACTGATGAAGGAAACAGAGATTAGAGTTTAGAGATGGTAAGCAACAGAGATTTCAAGATCAGGGTATGAGAGAGGAGACAGCTCCACAGAAGAAGTTCCAAGAACCTACAATAAATACTCCCTGGATTCTTGGATGATTCCTAAGCTATATATGAGCAGAGCAAGAGTTCAAGAGGACTGCAGAGAAGAGCTGTTAGGAGGCAAAGAACCCAACAGAAACTTCGCAGGTAGCCCAATGCTAGGGAGACACTAGGGTTCCAAATCGACCAAAATAGAGAAACCTTGGTGGACATTCTGGCATTCATTTGAAATCCAAGAAAGGAACATGGGTCATGTCTTAGTAGTAAGGGCAAAAACTTACATAGACACTCCCCAATAATGCCTAGAACAACCAACCATATAGAATCAAGATAATCTGCAAGTAATTTAACTGTCTGTCAAAACAAAACTTAACATTCTTCAGGGGGAGATAACACATTCCAGAACGTCTATAACTAATCGTCACCCACTCGGTCTAGCATACAATCAAAAAAAAAAATCATTGGACATGCAAAGAAGTAGGAAGAACCAACCAATAACTAAATAAAATAGACAACAGACACAGAGATGGCCCAGATATTAAAGTTAACAGATAAGGACTTCAAATTAACTGTAACATTTTAAAAATAGAAACAATTATGGACAAAGGGTGTTTTTTTGTTTTTGTTTTTTTCTTTTCAGACAGAGTCTTGCTCTGTCATCCAGGCTGGAGTGCATTGTCCCAATCTTAGTTCACTGCAACCTCTATCTCCTGGGTTCAAACAATTCTCCTGCCTCAGCCTCCCAAATAGCTGATGTTACAGGTGTGCACCATCACACGTGGCTAATTTTGTATTTTTAGTAGAGACAGGGTTTCACCATGTTGGCCAGGCTGGTCTCTACCTCCTGATCTCAGGTGATCCATCTACCTTGCCCTCCCAAAGTGCTGGGATTACAGGCATGAACCACTGCACCTGGCCCAACAAAGGGATTTTTCTAAATGAAGTTCCAGAGATAGATTCTATAAAAATATAATCAAGTAGACATTCTAAAACAGCAATACACAATATCTGAAATTTAAGAACTCATTGGATCTCAGCTCACTGTAACCTCAAACTTCTAGGCTCAAGTGATCCTCCTACCTCAGCCCTCTGAGCAGTTATGACTACAAGCACGAGCCACCATGCCTGGCAATTTTTATAGTTTTTGTAGAGATGGGATCTCACGATGTTGCCCAGGCTAGTCTCAAACTCCTGGCCTCAAACAATCCCTCCCACCTCAGTCTCCCAAAGTGTCAGAATTACAGGCATGAACCACTGCACCTGGCCAAAGAAAAGTTCTTAAAAGAACCATCCTTTAAAAGAAGGATGAAGAAAAAGATTCTTTTAAAGACACCTTTAAAGAAAAAGTCTTAAAGTAAGATTGACATAGCCAGAAAACAAGACTAATGAATTTGAAAGGTCAATAGAAAACATCCAGAATATCTGATGTCCCAAACATACACACACACACACACACACACACACATGAAAAGAGAGAGAATAGACCACAAGGGGTAAGAGGAACACCATCAAAATTTCTAAAATACATTTAATTGGAGTCTGAGAAGAGCTGGGAGAGACAGAATGTGAAAGAAGCAATATTCAACTAAATAATAGCCAAGAAATTTTCAAATCTTTTTTTTTTTTTTTTTTTTTTTTTTTGAGACGGAGCCTCGCTCTGTCACCCAGGCTGGAGTGCAGTGGCCGGATCTCAGCTCACTGCAAGCTCCACTTCCCGGGTTCACGCCATTCTCCTGCCTCAGCCTCCCGAGTAGCTGGGACTACAGGCGCCTGCCACCTCGCCCGGCTAAGTTTTTGTATTTTTAGTAGAGACGGGGTTTCACTGTGTTAGCCAGGATGGTCTCGATCTCCTGACCTCGTGATCCGCCTGTCTCGGCCTCCCAAAGTGCTGGGATTACAGGCTTGAGCCACCGCGCCCGGCCGAAATTTTCAAATCTGATGCACCTGTCAAGTCGAGAGCTCAGTGAATCCCAAGAAAAATAAATAAAAGAAAAATCACTCTTAGGCACGTCATAGTGAAAATCTAACAATTGACAAAAAAGATAAAATATTAAAAGCACCCAGCTGGAAAAGACACATCACTCTCAAGAGAATAACAGTAAGAATGATGGCTGGCTTTCCAATGGAGCCAACTGGGGTCAAAAGACAAATAATGTCCTTAAATTCATGAAACAAAACAATACTTGCCACACTAGAGTTCCTCAAAACTGAGAGTGAATGACAGCTATTCTCAAACAATGCTCCCAAAAAGTACTACAGGATATTAAAAAAAAAAAGTTCTCCAGGCTGAAGGAAATCACTCCTAGATGGAAATACGGAAGTACAGAAAGGAGTGAACAGCACTGGAAAGGGACTACATCTAAATGAAAGATGCGCTGGACCTCTCCAACAAAAATGACCGAACACTGCTGAGAGATGCTGCACACATAAATAAGTGGGGAGAAAGTTCGTGTTCACAAATAAGAATACCAATAACATGAAGACGTCAGTTCCACCAAATTTATCTATGCATTTGGTATAATCCCAATCAAAATTCCTAGAGGCTTTTCTTGGTGGAAATTGACAAGCTGATAAAAGTTTATATGGCAAGGCAAAAGACCCAGAGTAGCTAAGATAACCTTGGAGAAGAATAAAGCTACCAGATCTCAAGGCTTATTAAAGTTGCAATAATTAAACTGTACAGTAGTAGTGCAAGGAGAGACAAGTAGACCAAAGCAATGGAAGAGAGTCTAGGTGTTACAGAGAATATACCCACTGGAACTGGCATGCAGCACTACCAGGAGTGTAAATTGTTTCAATCACTTTGTAAAATCATTTGGCAACATTTAAGACTTAAACCAAAGCCCAATTTGCAACCCAGAAATTATACTCTTAGATATATTCTCAAGAGAAATGAGTGTGTTTACAAAAAAAAAAAAAAAAAAAAAAAAAAGACACTAATGTTCAGTATGGCATTATACCTAACAGCCAAATACCAGAAATGACCACTAAGAGGATACACTATGTTGAGTGATAACAACAGAAAACTACATTTCAATACAAAATAGCTACCAGTACATGCAACATTAATGGATCTTGCTGATATAATGTTGAAGAAATGAAGGGGGACACACAGGAATACTTATTATAATACATATTGTAAAATTTTCTTTATGTAAAATTCAAGAAAGGCAAAACTACTCTAGATGATAGAAGTCAGGATACGATTACCCCCAGAAGGAAGGAGTACAATTTTTGCGGAAGGAACACAGGAAACCCAGGAAACCAAAACTACTCAAGGTGATAGAAGTCAAGATATGATTACCCCTAGAAGGAGGGGGTACAATTTATGGGGAACACCGGAAACCCAGGAAACCTGGGTGATGGGAGTGTTCCGTATCTTGATCTAGATGGTATTTGCATGGAAGCAAACCTATGTTAGAAATTCAATGAACTGTATAGATACAATTTGTGTAATTGACTTTATATAAGTTATACCCAATAAAACAATATAAAAACAGATATTTGTTGAAGACTCATCTGTTTGCTAAGTTATACCCAAAGCCCCTGCCTCTGTGTTCCCAAGACCCTTTATACATATATTTGTTACAGAAATCTGCATTACACTAGAGATTATTGCTCAGTCACCGCCAGTGAGATTCCGTCCCTCTCTGCATAGACTGTATGCAAGTAATAAATAAGCGTATGTTAGCTAAATTGACTTTCTCCTTGTAGATGTTACATTTCCATAATGAAGAGGGACCTGACTGAAGAGAGTCTATTAGGAAATACTATCTCTCTGATCTGAGTATGAATATTAATGGATCTTCTTTTTTTTCTTCTTCCATGAAAGTAACACAATGATTCTCTCAAAAGGATTTGGCTAAAATCCTACAGTAAAGTCGTTAGAAAACTACAAATAGCTGAGGGGAAGAAACAAAAGCAGGAATCAAAGCTAGTAATGGCAGCATCTTGGCTGACACGTCCCTGAATCCAGGTGCAAGTTGTGTGTGATAAATTTGGAATGAGGTACTTCCCCACCTACCCCTGTGAAGAGAATTAGAAACACAAACACACAACTTCCAATTTTCTTAGGCAAAATGAGAACAATCCATTTAGAACTCTAAATCCAACCCAGTGAGGGAAATTATACATTGTTCTTTCCCATACAAAATGTCTACCTGCTTTGCTGTTTTCCAATATGGTCTCTGTCCCTAAGGAAGAGGGTTTTTACATTCTCTCCTAATCACTTAACTGACACCACAAAGATAAAACTCCAAAACCTTTGCCAGCAAATAATCAGATTCCGAACTTAAGAGGGAGGGAAGAGGAGTAGGAAAATGTGGCAATTAAACAGTCATGGAGCTGTAATAGGAACCTGAAGTCTAAGAGCCTTGGTTCATTTTCTCATCATCTCTTGATTTGGCAGCTTCTTTTGTTGTTGTTTTTAAGAGACAATGTCTCATTCTGTCAACCAGGCTGGAGTACAGTGGCACAATCATAGCTCACAGCAGCCTCCACCTCCAGGTCTCAAGTGACTTCTGCCTCAGCTTCCTGAGTAGCTGGGGCTACAGGCATGTGCCACCATGCCTGGCTAATTTTTTAATTTTTCTAGAGACAGGGTCTCACTACATTGCCCAGGCTGGTCTCCAACTCTTGGCCTCCAGAAACCCTCCCTCCACAGTCTCCCAAAGTGCTGGGGTTACAGGCGTGAGGGACCACACCTAGACAGGCATTAGCTTTTTATGTGGTCTCTCTTCCTCTAATCTTACCTCTCTCCAAAAGCTGCAAAAGGAATAAACTTTCACAAACACAATGGTATTCACATCTGTTTAAAATCCAACAATGGCAACCCACCCCCTTCACAGCCTGAAATGGAAACTTCTTACATAACTTCCAAGGTCCTTGCTACCAGGCTGTTCCTCCGCCCATCCTGGCTCTGTGCTCCCACTACACTACATTCCCTCTTTAACACGGCAAACCCATGCCTCTTTATATTTGTCTGTGCTATTCACTTAACCTAGAACACCCCAGCTTCCCTTCTTCTCACAAATAATTCTATGATTTCTTGAGGCAGCATTAGTGTCATTGTCTCTAGAAGGGCTACCCTGACTTCCCCACTTCAGGCTGGTCACCCCTAGTCTATGGCCCACAAGGACAATCTCAACATCAAGGCCAAAGGCCGCACTCGCTCTAAGAACAAACAGGTATACTTTACGAGTTAAGCACACGCCTAACCTACCACTCAGTAATTTTACCTCTAGGTATATTCTCAAGAGAAATGAGTGAAAGTGTTTACTCCCCTCCACAAAAAAGTACAATAACATTCATAGTAGCTTTTATTCCCTAATAGCACAAACCCGAAATTGCTTTTCAAATTTTTGTGTTATACAGACACAAAGGAAAGCTGTTTCCGTACCACAGTATATGCAACATTACTTGAATCTTACGGCGGTGGCTCAAGCCTGTAATCCCGGCACTTTGGGAGGCCAGGTGGATCCGCGAGGTCAGGAGGTGAGACCATCCTGAAAAGCAACACAGTAAAACCCGTCTCTACTAAAAATACAAAAAATAGCCAGGCGAGGTGGTGAGCCTGTAGTCCCCAACTATAGGGGAGGCTGAGGCAGGAGGAATGGCAAACCAGAGGCCCGGGCTGCAGTAGGCGGAATCCGGCCCTCGCTCCAAGCACAGGCGACAGCCTTGGGAACTCCCTCTCAAAAAAAAAAAAAAAAAAAGTCTTGATGATATAATAATGTTGAGAAATGCAGCTAGACACATTGTGAAATTTTTAACATATAAAGTCAAAGAGAGGCAAAAGCGACTCTGAGTGATAGAATCGGGATATGATTACCTCAGAAGGATGGGGTGTAATTGATGGGAAGAAACCCAGGAAACCTGGGTGATGGGAGTGTTCTGCACTTGATTGGGATGACAATTCCATGGATGCAAAGCTATGTTAAAAATTCAATGTACCGGCCGGGCGCGGTGGCTCAAGTCTGTAATCCCAGCACTTTGGGAGGCCAAGACGGGCGGATCACGAGGTCAGGAGATCGAGACCATCCTGGCAAACACGGTGAAACCTCGTCTCTACTAAAAATACAAAAAATTAGCCGGGCGTGGCGGCGGGCGCCTGTAGTCCCAGCTACTCGGGAGGCTGAAGCAGCAGAATGACGTGAACCCAGGAGGCGGAGCTTACAGTGAGCCAAGATGGCGCCACAGCACTCCAGCCTGGGCCACAGAGCGAGACTCTGTCTCAAAAAAAAAAAAAAATTCAATGTACTGTACCGATACGATTTGGGTAATTTACTTTATATAAGTTATACCCCAATAAAATAATATAAAAAGGATATTTGTTGAAGACTCATCTGTTTGCTAAGTTATACCCTAAGCCCCTGTGTTGAAGACCCTTTATATTGCTTTATAACAGCCAGTGAGATTCCACCTCACTCTCTGTGCATAGCCTGTATGCAGGTATACAAAAAAACAAGAATCGTGTTGATAATTTGGACTTCAGAGTTTTAGCAAAGAAATACTGGACTGACTTTAAGAACTATGTAGAGCTCCTCAAGTCTATGTATACGCAAGGAGTATGGTGTAAAGATTCCCCAGTAGGAATTGCGTCTGTGTGTGTATGGCATTGCTCTATTTGAGGTCAGCGCAGCCGTCATGGGTTAGCTGAGTGCCGGGGGAATAACAAGTAGTAAAGATGGTAGGGTGATGCCTAAAATTATCCCCTATATGTACATTTCCCAAGTTAGACAGAAGCTCTAGACAAGTTTCCTATTACCTGCCTCCAGGTATCTTCCTCTTTCCTTCCCATGCAGAATTCCCCTGGGAGGGGAAAGGAAGCTGGACAAGCAGGAAATGAGTTCTACACAAGGTGGTGTAGGATTGAGGAACAAGTGTACAGCCGTACTCTCTTAAGAGCGGCTTACTTCCAGAGCACCAGGTGTGTCTGACATACAGTAGTTGTTTTATCAAACGTGAGAGGGCTCTCTCCCTAAAAAAAAACCTCTATGTCCCCACTCAAATTCAGCACAATCAATCAGACAGGCAGTTATTTAAAAACTAACTTGGCACTCACTGAGCTCTCTCCTGGCCCCTGCGCCACAGCTGGTCAGCGTCACCAGTCTCTAGTCCCATTCTGTTTCACACCTGAAGCTCCAGAGCCTGGGTCCACGCCTGTTCACACTTACCTTCCGCGTTTGCCGACAACAATGCTAGTCCTCTTATTCTTATTTTCCCCTTCTAAATCTCGCCATCTGTTTTTATCATCCTATTATAGTCTATGTTTTTTTAAATAAAATACCTTTAAACGTTTCTGGAAAAAAGGCTGTACGGTAAGGCCAAGCATGGTGGCTTATGCCTGTAATCCCAGCACTTTGGGATGCCAAGTTGAGTGGATTGCTTGAGCCCAGGAGTTCAAGACCAGCCTGAGCAACATGGTGAAACCCATACCCTACTAAAAACACAAAACTTATCTGCGTGTGGTGGCACACGCCTGTAGCTCCAGCTGCTTGGGAGGCTGAGGTGGGAGGATAGCTTGAGCTCAGGAGGCAGAGGTTGCAGTGAGCCAAGATCATACCACTGCACTCCAGCCTGGGTGACAGACAGAGACTCCGTCTCAATAAAAAAGGTTGGGTGCAAATGAACATTTAAAACATGGGGAGTACTCCTCACTACTCAGGAAATGTCCCACTTACTGCTATAAGCAAACATACAGACTGAAGAAACAGCAAGTTGTTTACCACATTCCATGCTAACTGCACTCCACAAAATACAAAATTTCTATTTACTTGGTTATTTCCTTGTGCACTCCCAGCTGCTCGAGACTTTAAGGTCTGGATTTTCTCAAAGACCAAGTTGACTTTCCTTTTAGTAGCATCGTCATTATCAGCACTCCTGAAAAAGGGACAGCAGAGAAAACAATGAGGGACACACCCATTGGTCTCAGAACAATTTACATGTCATGACACACACACACACAACAGGCACTTTAAGAAGATAAACTGCAGGAGCTGTGAATTCATTAAAGCCTCAGACAAAATCAGTGTGAGAGCAGGATGGATGGTGTCTTTTTTTCCCAAATAAATTACGTTGTTACCACTCAATTTGGGACAGGGTTCCCAGGGACATAAGCACATCCTCAGTAAGCTTGGAGAAGACATCCAGTGAACATCTAGCAATCTGTTCTTTGATTCAAATGGCTCATGTCCATTCCAAAAGGAATTCTCCTTTTCTTTGAAGTGGGTTTGTGTGTATCTCTCTCACACACACAAACACACTGTACACTTAAATCTTACACTAAGAATGACCTACAATGATCTTAATTTGTGTAACCTATGTTTAAAAAAATAAAACCCCTAAGCCAAGATTGTCAACATGGCAGCCCTTTGTCTGGGCTTTCATAGCTAACACTGAGATACTAAGTTTTATTAACTTCTACCACACTCCCAGCAATTAGAAGAAAAAGATTTAAAATAAACTTCCTTCAACAGGCACCTCCCACTAAAGTCTGTCTTACCGATGTCTCAATAAATCATGTGCCAAAAAATACATACATAAAAGAATTTAATGAATTTTGGCCAGGTGCAGTGGCTCACGTCTGTAATCTCAGCACTTTGGGAGGCAGACGCAGGTGGATCACTCGAGGTTAGGCATTAGAGATCAGCCTTGCCAACATGGCAAAACCCTGTCTCTACTAAAAATACAAAAATTAGCCAGACATGATGGCACACACCTATAATCCTAGCTACTCGGGTGGCTGAGGCAGGAGAATCTCTTGAACCTGGGAGGTGGAGATTGCAGTGAGCCAAGATCATGTCACTGCATTCCAGCCTGAATGACACAGTGAGACTCTGTCTCAAAAAATAAAAAAAATAATAATGAATTTTACAAGTCAAAATTTCTTCTACCTTAATCTTAACATGGTAAAGTCTTCCACAGGGAGATACTAATAACCAGTTCTTAGCTAGATCAATCTTTTGGGTTACTTTTTTTTTTTTTTTCCTTTTCAAAAGATCCCCTATCTTATATTTTGAGCCTTACTATTTTGTTAGCTCTAAAACTGACAAATAATTGTAAGGCACAATACAAAAATATACAGTATTTTGATACCAATGAGGATTTGCCATGCCAAGTGGCTGGTTTTCAGTCATGTAGGCTGTAAAGCTTTGTTTTTTTGGTTTTTTTTTTCCTTCTTCTTAATCATATCTGATGAGAGAACTGAAACAGAAACTTCAAATCCCTTGCTCGAGTTCCAGCACAGTTGGTATCTAAGTAAGGGCTGAAACCCTGATTATTCCAACTCAACCACCAAGATAAGCATGGAAAGCACTGCTTTTAAATGACTCACACATGCTTTAAAAATAATGGAAGCAGGGGCTCTTGGCCAATGTTAACTCTGGGGAGGGGAGGTGTTTGTATTTGTAACTTCTAAAGGACTAACATTGCGTGGAAGAACTCAAGGTGACGGCAGACTCCATTCAAACCTGAAGAGTAGACACTCTTCCTATCTTTGAATTTGCTTTTGAAATAGTAAAGGGTCATTTTTAAAATGTATTCATTTTAATTTTTAAAGTGTGGTGTACTTTCCTACACACCCCTCCCAAAACCCCCACCCCATACCACACAAGACAAATGCCGTCATGAAAACCCCAGCCATTGAGTTTTAACCCTCCAACGGCTGGCACAGGGCAAAAAAGAAGGTAAACATTAAGCCCTCAGAAAAGGAAATTAAGAGTCCCACCAGAAACAACAATACTTTGCTCTTTCAGAGGGAAAATCACTAACCCTTCTTTGAGGTAATTGTAGAGAATCTGCTTAGCTGTCTCCTCATTGGTTTGCTGAGTGAGCTCTTGCTGGCCCTTTAAGAGATCCGGTGTGGCCTGGAACATAAAGCCTGTTGTTAGACCTTGAGGATGAAGTTCCCAGAGGCTTCCAAACACAAAATAATTCCTCCAGTGAGCATCCTCCTTAGAGCCAGTTACAACATTTACCAGCTTCATAATCTTGGGGAAGTTACTTAACTTCTCCTCGTCTCAATGTTCTCACCTGTAAATTGAGGTTAATAGATATTACCTGCACAGGGTTGGTGCAATCCTGTAATATATAACAAATAGTGCTTAGCACTTAGCTACATTTTTTTTTACTATTTTATCAATATCATTATTTTTTATTGTTACTATCAAAACACTAAATGTACCACTCAGATTCTATCACTTGATAATTAACCTAAATGAAGATTAACCTAATTTTTCAGGCTAGAAATTAACCCAGTCACTCAATTTTATGAGGAAAATTAATATATCTACAGAAATCTAACCATTCAGCCTCTGTGTAGAAACAAATTCTGCATACTTTCAGATTTCATGCATGCACAAACAGAACAACTGAGCCTCTCTATAGCGTCTGCCAAGTTACTTTACAGAGAGATCTCAATGGGAATCCAGCTGAACTTCAAAGAACCCAGAAAACTATACAATTGGCAGTAGGACATCGTGAGTAGGACACAACTGGATAACGAAACAGATCAGCTGTGTGATTCCTGATACAAGATTGAGGATGTGTAATTCCTATGGCCTCATGCACCATGAGTACATCATTAGATTATTTAGCAAGAAGAGGAAATTAAAAAAAAAAAAAAAAAAAAAAAACAGGAATTGCACTAGTGTTACCTGAGTATTCGAGGCCGAAGGAAATGTCTTCACAGAAATTTTCTTGGGGCCAGAATCAGGCGAAGTTGCTGCTGCCCGGTTCTGTAACATCAGCGTGGCAGTGGCTGTTTTCACCTCCTCCTCCTTTTTACTCTGTGCACCAAGGGAGGGCGCACGGATCACTGTACCTTCCTGAGTACCTTTGGTTTCCAGAACTTTCCCATCTATATTCTGCTGGGGAGGCCTGGAGTGGGCACATGGAGCCCCGTGCGCTGCTCCCTGCAGCTTTGCAAAGGTACGGCCCACGCTCTGTTTCCCACGGTGCTCCTGAGACAGTGGCCGCTGCGGGCACACCTGGGAAGGCCGGAGGAGGTGTTCGTTTGACTTGCCCAAGTTCCTACTGAATTCAGTCAGGTACTCGGAGTTCCCCTGGAGGCCAAAAGGAAAGGCGCTATCCACGCTTCTGGATCTTTTCCTGTCATCTGGATTAATTCTGTTTCGCTTCCCAGTCCTTCCTCTTCTCTGAAGCCCAGGTTTTTGATCAAATTTTTCAATTAACTGATCCACACCAGGAATTGATCCCGTATCAATATCCCGTCCAGTTCCTGGCAGGAAGGGGATATACCTTCTGTTTTCATGACGATTGACGTTGTCGGCATGGATGGCACAATCCTGATCATCCAGTAAAAACCTGTACAAAGAGTTGGCAGACGTGGGAGTTGTCGATGACGAGGAGGACCTCCGGGACCGAGCTCCATCCAGGACGGGTCCCGCTGAATCCTGTCGCCGGAAGGGAAGAACATCTGGCCTGGTTTTCTTGGTTTCGGGGTGGGCATGTGGGCTGTGGGCAGTCAGGGGTCTCCCGCTAGTGGAAGGGGCCTCCTCTCCCACCCTCTCCTTGGTGCAGCTCTGAACGTTGACACACACTGAGGTCTGCTTTTTAGGGTCCTCTATGACCACAGAGCTGCATAAACGAATAGCTGTCACACCAGATTTGGCCAGGTCTTCCAAGGAGGGACTGGTAGGCTGGGAATTGCTAGGTTTGGGAAAGCAAGTCCAAGGCTTCTTATTATTGATGCCTTCTTCTCTCAACGTTTTTAGCCAATTACTCTCAGGAGGCTGGTGATTTTGTAAGTTCAATTCATTCTTTTCAGGGTCATAGGGCTGCAAAAGCTCTGGATGCCTCTGAAAGTTCAGCACGTGAGATGGCTTCATGGACCCATCTTTGCGATCTAGAACTCCATTCTTGCCTTCATGGAGAGGGGGCTGTTTCAGGTTTCTTACTGGGCTAGGCTGGGCGTATGGGTTTTCTGGAAGCTGCAGTTCTTCACTGTTCTCCTTTAGCACAGAACCATTGCTGGAATGTAGAGGCAGGTTATTTACCACTGGAGGTGGAAAGGGTGGTCCATTTTCAGAAAACGATGTGCCTGCTAGGCACCGTTCTGTGTTATTCAGGACAATGTAGGGGTGACCATCAATTCCCTGGACCCGAATACTGACACCGTAAGAGCCTGCCTTGGAGTTCTGGGAACTCCTCGATTTTTGGGTATCATCACTTGCGAGTCTCAGATGGACCCCATATTCCTGCTGCACATGTTGATATTCACCGAAATACAGCCCATGGTTCACTGTTCCAGCTACCAGGGAGAGATGGGGTAAAAAGAGGACATTAGGTTAGAATTACATCTGTTTAAATGAAGATTGAAATAATTAGGAAGGGGAAACTTCAAAGTTCAAAGAAAACAAGACATTTTAAACAGCAAAGACACCTCAGAACCAAGTGCTGAAGGGCAGCCCTCTGGTGACCAAGCAGGACTTTCTGGATGCCCTTCAGCCCACGTGGCCACTGAGTTTGTCAACACTGGGCTTGAACTCTGGCCTGAGGGCAGACAACCGGTGTAATGACCTGACACCTTTGGCATAACTTCGTTATTCTGACTTTGTTATTCTGTTTTGGGCTGTTCTGGTTGCCTTCTTCTTTTCTTTTCTTTTTTTCTTTTTTTTAAGTTTAGTTGGTTTCCTGAAGCTCTATGCTGTTTATTTTTAACCAATAGGATGTTCCAGTTACCAGCATTTGAGAGTTAGGTACTTTTCCATGAAAATAATTAAGAGCTAAGGAATTCTGATGCTCACCATTTTTCTTTGTTACTCTGTGGTTCATTTTCCTCTCAAACTACTTTCAGCCTTTTTTTATGCACAATCTTGCTTCAAAATCTTTAACACTACTATTTGAATGAGGAATCAGTTGTTTGTGAGACTGACAGTGAAATTAAATGATTATAAATCATTTTCAATCTTTTCTTCTTACCAAAAAAGTTCAATAGCACATTGATCTGGAAAATGTTATTTTAAAAATGAAGAACACTCAGGGCTCTGTATTTTGTGATGGGTCCTGATGCCAAGAATAGTTGCCATCGCCTTTCTGGTGTGTGGCCAACCTTGTCAGATGACTACAGACAGCTCACCAAGCAGGATGGCCACCCTGCCTCACACTCCGAGGTTCCCCACCAGAAATTCACTTGTAACACTGCAAAACCGCAACGGTAAAGGGACTCCAGGAAGAGCAGTAGCAACTGGTCACAAATAGCAGCTGTCTCTTTTTTTTCCCTCCACTTTTGAGACACTTTTTGAGTTTTCTTTCTATTCTAGAGTCAATCTACTAGCACATTTTCCAAGAAAATCATCTATTCCATCCAATTTTCAAATTTATTTGCAGAATTTGGGTAGGATAAATCATTTCATTTCTTTATTATCTAATGTTGTATTTTCTTTTTCTATTTCTTGATTACACTGGTGGAATATATCTGTGTATGTATTTTTAAAATTTTTTCCCTAAAGAACTAGCTCCTGGATTTATCAAGCTTTTCTTTAATTTTCAACTTGACTGAGTTCTAGTTTGATTTTTATTATTTCCTTCCACTTTCCTTTGTTTTATTTTGTTGTTCCATTTCTAAGTTCTTGACTTGCTTGACTTGTTTATTTTCATTCTTCAATCACATAAATGGTGATTTGTAACTAAGTCACTTAAAAATTATGTCAGCTCCTACTAACAGACTCCCACATAGCAGCTTAAGACAGGAATTTTTCCCCAGAGATAGGAAGTCCAGGGCTGAAAGAGACCAGGGATAAGAAGCACCCCTTCTATCTTTCCACTCATCTTCTTCAACATATATTAGACCCCTTATGATTACAAGATAGTTGATCCAGCATCACATAGGCCAAAGGCTTAGGCCAAGTGACTCAACTTTCTTTTTAAATAGCTTTCCTGGAATCCCCACCTACCAATAATCCTTTATATCTTATTAGTGAGAACTTAATCATATGGCCACCCCCAGCTGCAAGGGAGATTGGAAAATAGGGTGCTTTAGCTGGTCATCAACATCCAACAAAATCAATGTTCAGTTAGTAAAAAGAGAGAGGAGAATGGACTTTATAAAGGCAGCAAACAGTTTCTACCTCAGTAATGTTTCTATTGCTATTTTCTAGGTAGTTTCTGTTTGGGATTTTGATTTCTGCTTTGACCCAAGAATTGATTTTGAGAAAGTTTTTGCATATGTAGTATTTTGTTTCTGTGCTGTTTTCATTTGGAGGGTCTTTATTTGTAAATGTTGCTAATTTCTACCTGTATTGTGGTCAGAAAATGAAGTCTCTACCATTTCTTCCTTTTTAAATATATTGAGCTTCCCTTTGTGAGCAAATATATGGATAACATTTGTCAATGCTTCATGGGTGCTAGGTGTAGTCTCCATTTTAAGGGATAACATTCAAAATCTATCCATCTGTACAACCTTAATAATTACGTTGTTTGTCTCTAGCACATCTTTACTTGTTTTGCCTCTCTATTCTGTCTTGGGGCTTCCTGAATATATTCAGTTTCCTACAACTAGCATAGTGTTGTCAGTTTTGCTTGGTGATAATTCTTTTAAATCTAAAACATTTTAGATACCATTATTTACCATTTTAAAGATAGGAACAAATCAGAGAGGTATATTCATCTGTAATATTTATCTTATCTCACCAATTTCACATATTTCATTGTCAACTTTCATTTTCAGTTATATTAGTATTTTTAAATAATTTATTTTTTAATCAAAGTAAAACAATATAAGTGAAAAACCTACATTCTTCAGCTTCCCTTCCCTGATCCTGAACACATCACCCAGGAAAAAAAAAAAAAAGAAAAAAAAAAAAAACAGAAAAAACTGCAAATTTTAGCTATTTCTTCTAATACTTACCTCCCTTTTGCTAAATAATATTCCTGCCTGTGATTCCTTAACTTATTGATTCTACGTAGGATAGATGCTACACCATACATACAAGTCTCTCACTTGGCTAACCTACCAATAAAAAAATCAAGAGTCAACTATTTACATTACTATGACAATATAAATATTCACTAAAAAGTTATATACTATGGTCTTACCGAACTTTTCTTATAAAATTTTTACTTTTCTAGAGTTAATGATTGAATACTGTTTTACTTGTCTTTTCTATATACCTATCCTTAAATCTTTCCCTCAACTACATTACATCTGTTAGATGCTTATCAGTATTAATTTCCGGATGATCAAAATATCAGGTAATTTGGTCATTTGGTGACTTTTTTTTTACAGTCTTCCCTCCTCCTGCCCTATATTAGGGTCTCAGTGCTCTCTTCCTTTTGTGCTATATTATTTTCCGGGTTTCATGTCTTCCTCTTTGTTAGTTTCCCCAATTGGTCTGATACAATACACTTCCAGTAGTTTTCTAAGAAAAAGTTCAATGGAGAAAAATATTTGACTCCTTGTATTTTGAAAAATATCTATTCTATGCTTACTTTTCATTGGTGGTCTAGCTGGACATAGAAGCCAGGTTAGAAATAATTTCCATGCTATTTTTTAAAGCTTTGCAAACTTCATTATCTTTTAGGTTCCAAGGATGTTTTGAAGAATTCTGAAGCTATCATTGTACCCTTTCCTTTGTGTGTGACCTGTTTCTGTTCCTCTTAAAGCTTTTAGGACCTTTTCTTTATCACTGGTGTTCTGAAATTTCATAATGGCATACCCAGGTGGGGGTTTTATAAAATTGGGCAAAGTGGACACTTTCATAAAACATAAGCACATAATATATATATGCTTCCAATTTGGAAATTCATGTCTTTAGTTCTCTAAAATATTTTTGCAATCTTTCTGTGATAATGTTCAGATTACTATTTTATTTTGTTCTTGGTTTCTGCATCTACTATAATAGCAATGTTGAATTTTTTTAATCAGATTTTAATTTTTCATATTTCTTTTCTCTCCTGCTTTTTAACTCCATCTTTTTTGTTCTACTTTTGAGAGATACATCTTCAACAGGTTTTAAATTCCGGTATTTAATTTGTAATACTCAATAGCTCTTTCTTGTTCTCTAATTGTTCCTCTTTCATACATGTTATTATTATTTTGGATATGAAACAGTTTCTCTCTGCAAGGATAACTTTTTTCAAAAAACATGTTTTCTCTGCTTTCTGCAACAGCACCATCTTCTGCAAGGCTGCTCTTTTCCTGTTTTGACCCCTACCTTTCATATTGAAGACTTTGGTGATACACCTGATACACCGCGACTGCCTGATCCTATTTAAGAACGAAGGACCAAAGCAGATTGGTGGCTCTGCACATGTGGAGAGGACTTATTAGTTGATGAGTGTCAATTTTAACGTGAAAGAAAAAAGTATTCCACTGAAGAACCCACACATTTCAGTTATCTGGGGGCATTTTTTTCTGGACTTGTTCAATTTCTCAAGGAAAGAGTCTTCCACTTCATTGCTGGGGCTGCACACGCCTGGTTGCTGTCATTATGGACAGAGCAGAAGAGTGACCAAGCTCCCAGCTGTCATCAGTCTCTCTTTTAGTCACCTCCATCAACACCCCAACACCATTCCAGTTCCATTTCTCCAGAGAACAGACCTCTAGGCTGCTACTGGGGTCGGGAAGGGAGGCAGGGACAGGGTGCAGGGTCTAATTATGCTGGTTTTAATAACTCCCTATATTTGGCCTGTCTCTGTGGCCTACTATGGTAACAATGCCTTCCCACTTCTAAGCCTCTCTGCGGTTCTGCAGACAAAGCACCTCATTTCAGCATTTCAGTGAGCACTTCAGGTGGAGGGGTCTATCCCTCGGCCAGACCACCCCTGAATCGTTGCAGGAGTTGCCACCAAAGCCTCCACTGCCATTTTTTGCCTTTTGCAGATTTTTTTCTCCCCTTACTATCATTTGAGTGGAATTTTGAAAAGGATAAGAACTTCTAAACTTATCTGGTTTGACAAGGCTACTAATATCATAAAACAACTCAATACTAAGGACAAGTACAGCAAGCCTGCCTTAGACTAATGAAGTGAGGCATGAGGGCTGACACCAAAATAACCAGGTATGTCTTAAGCCCTTTTTTCTGAGCAGCACTGGCATATTTTATTCTGCATCTCTAGAAGTCTTCATATTTGTTAGTTTCTAACAATCTTCTTTAAACAGAAGAAATTTTGTGTGTGTGGTATTTACTAAATGGGGTTATGTTATTTACCAATAAGTGTCATAGAAAAAGTCAGTTCTTAAGCTCACACTGACTTTTCAATGAAATATTTCCTCTTTTATTAGCAAAATTCTTGTGTAGGATTTATGGTCCTTTAGCTACTCCTACTATAGTCAACACTAATTACATTTCAATCTTTGAATAAAGCCACCTTGGCTTATTACAATCTTAGCTCCCTAACGGTAAATTAATCCACATATTTAAATTTCATGAAACATCCACAATTTACATTTCCTTGACAACAAACCTCAATCCAGTATTTTCATGGAACAACATTTCTCAGCTGGGCACTGGTGTCTTAAGCAAATGTGGATTTCCTTCCCAATCAAAGTGTAAACACTGAATTAATTAATGAATTTAGGGACAGCTGTTCTCCACTTGCAGGCACTGGGCCACGTTTACAATCCTAATGCACACCACAGACACGCTTGCGCCGTCGGGGACTAAGCCTAACCAAAGGCTTACATAATTTGGCAGTAAATGCTGATCAATTGCCAGGATGCAACATTGTGGCACTTGGCAAATAAAAGTGGTGTTTTGGAGTGGAAATAATACTTTATGAAAAGACTGCTAAATGATGATAATTGCTTTAGTTAGCGAGATCAATGAGTGTGTTTGTAAGAACAAAGGGCTTAGCTCCTGGAAGAACTATGAACATATGCCAGATAGAAACATTTCCTCTCTCTGGGCCATCACATGTTATCAGCTGAGCATGGAGATTAGTCACGTAATGCTGGTCCACACATCCCCACCCCACCACTCTAATTCACAGCGGCACCTCCAGGACCTGCATGCATATTCACCAGCCATTCCAGAGGCCCTGTGGCTACTGAGGAAATGCAGCCAGGCAATCTGAAATCTTCACCTTTATGCGGTGGCCGGCCCTTGCCTCCAAGGACAAGAGTCCCCATCAGCCAAGCCAGGCTGGCCCAAGCAATCGGCATAGTATCTAGCATGGGGCAGAGACTCTAGGTATGTTTGCTTCGAACAAGTAATTCTATTTTACCACACAAATCACTTAAAAGAGCATCTAACACAGTGGGTAGGGAGCTGATGAGTCTCAGTGCAGTCTTGAGCTTAATTCTAGGAAATAAGAATTGATCCACCAACCAAAAAGTAATTTCCCCTGAGTGGGATCCTGTGACTGCCTCATTTAGAGAGAAGATACTGCCAGTCTGATGATAAACACGAGTTAAAACCTGTAAACCCGGAGTGTCCAATCTTTTGGCTTCCCTGGGCCACACTGGAAGAAGAACAATTGTCTTGGGCCACACAAAAAATGCACTAACACTAATGACAGCTGATGAGGTTTAAAAATAAAATAAAATCACAAAAAAAAATCTCAAAATGTTTTAAGAATGTTTACGAATTTCCTTTGGGTGCATTCAAAGCCATCCTGGGCCACAGGCAGCCCACGGGCCGGGGCTTGGACAAGCTTGCTAAACAGTGGATGACACATTTACTCCTAAAGGATTTGTCTGTGGAACTAGTGGGAAGACAGAATTTTGTATGGGGATATTCAGATTAGAACCTCAACTAGATGAAATTGAAAGATCAGGGTATAGAAAGCCAAGATTGGCTAAACACATATGAGTTCCAATGTATTCCCTAACATGACAGAAAGAGGCAGTCTTACCTAAACTGAGCTTTTACGTTTTCTCTCTACGTGTTTTGTAGTGCAAATGTAGGAAACTGACCAAACTCTTCAGATTTCAAAGGAAGTATCCTTGTATACAGTCAAACCTTCAGAACTCCCTGGGAAAACAATTTCAAAAATAAACTTGAGGTTTGGAAATGAAAGCAGAGTTGCTGTCTGTTTTACACAGTTCAGGATGCTTTGAATCTTTTTAAATGAACCTGACAACTACAACTTTTCTATTTGGGGGAAAAAATAAACTTTTAATATTGAGTGCTACAACTACCCCCGAAACCCACCTTGTACAAAAATGAAGATGGCAAAAAAGAAAAGCCTGTAAAAAGGCTCCTTTTACTAGGGTTGGAGACCTAGGAGAATCAAACAGGAGTTTGAAAATCTGGAGTTGGCCGGGCGCACTGGCTCACGCCTGTAATGCCAGCACTTTGGGAGGCCGAGACCTTTGGGAGACCAGCCTGGCCAACATAGCAAAATCCCATCTCTACTAAAAATATAAAAAACTAGCCGGCCATGGTGGTGGGCACCTAGAGTCCCAGCTACTTGGGAGGCTGAGGCAGGAAGAATCACTTGAACCCTGGGGGTGAAGCTTGCAGTGAGCCGAGATCATACCATGGCACCCCAGCCTGGGCAACAGAGTGAGACTCTATCTCAAAAAAAAAAAATCTGGAGTCACTGGGACTCAACTCATCTGATCCACGTGGCCTGGCCCTGGGAGCACGGGCACCAAGTGGCTGTCCCCCAAGAAGCCCCCACTTCCCCCTGAAAGTCTACCCCCCTCGTTTCCCTATGGATGGGTCCCACTTCTCTTGCCCACTTCTCTTCACTGATTAGCACATATATCACCACTTAATTTATGGTGTTCATATGTTACCAACTTTTATTATTTTTTAATTTTTATTACTTTAATAAATCCAGCAGTTCGTATTTTATATTCTTCATGGTTACTGAAAAAAATACAGAATTCATGTCCCCAAAAAAGTGTTAGATAAGTCATTCATCCTTTACACCTCTTGAGCCTTAAAATGATTTCTGAAAGTTTCTCCCACCAGTGCAGAGCTAAGCTACGGAAGTTTATGGTTCTGAAGACAAGTAATGGCACCTGACTCCAAGATGCAGAAGCAGGAAATATTTCTGACATGTGGCTCAAGTCCAGTATTGGCTCTGGACAAGTTCTTTAATTTCTCTGTTTTCCTGTCTCTAAAGTCAGACTGTCGGTGATGACTTCATAAAGTAATTAGGAAAATCACATATTGTATGCTAAATGAAATGACGGGGGTCAGCCGGGCAGTGGCTTATGCTGGTCACCCCAGCACTTTGGGAGGCTGAGGCAGGTGGAACACTTGAGCCCAGGAGTTTGAGACCAGCCTGGGCAACACAGGGAGACCCCATCTCTACGAAAAATATAAAAATTAGCTGAGTGTGTTGGTACACGCCCGTAGTCCCAGCTACTCGAGAGGCTGAGATACGAAGATCAGCTGAGCCCAGAGAGGTCAAGGCTGCGGGGAGCCATGATCACGCCACTGCACTCCAGCCTGGGTGACAGACTGAGAGACCCTGTCTCAAAAAATAATAAGAACAGGAATCTGAGACAGAATTCAGTGTAGCATTTATGGACACAAGAAAGCTGGCTTTGTTCATAAAATGTTTTTAAACACTTATGAGGAAAAGACTGAAAACCCCACTAATTCACCAACCAGCATTAACCACCAATATCCTGAAATAATTTATTAACTAATTAAGAAGCCAGAGGGCTGAGAATCTAAAGTACAATGCTATGTCCATAGTGGAGATATAATAAATAAATGTTGGGTGAATAAATTAACATCTTCATACTGCCATATACATAGAAAACCTCTCAGAGATAATAGATCCACGCCGTTTGTGCTGTAGTTTCCTCTACGAAGCCTAGGTCCAAATTATATCAATAAAGGATTATTATCATTTTCTCTCTAAGCACAAATCTGGCTTCAGAATCCTCCTCAACGCTGCACCCTGCAGTCACTACCAATTGGTTGGTGCCATCCAAATGCACTTGCCATCCCTGACATATGGTACCTACTAAATCTACACTGAAACCAAAATGTCCAAGAAATAAATTTACCCCCGACCCCCGCCCAGTCAAATGGAGTCTTAGATTTCTCAGTGTTGTCACTGGTAATTGTGTAGTCAACTCAACACTGAAAAGCTACTCAAACTCAGGGCCTACCTTATGCTCAGGTTCACACGGTTGGCATCAATACCATTAGACCAGGCTACCAAGAGGAAGGAAATATTTTTGCAAGTACCCAACAAAAGAGGCTTCTGTTCTTACACTGTGCAGCCATACTGTTTGTTGTTGTTGTTGTTGTTGTTGCTCACCTACTGGAGGCAGCTTCTGCCTCTTCCTTGGCATTCCAGCACAGACCAGCACCACACAGCTCAGCACAGCCACTCCAGCCGTGGCTTCTCTGGTAGATTAGTTTTGTCCCAGCAACCACATTTTAAGCTTTTTCTACTGATTCTGAGTCAGACACACACATCATCCCTCCACAAGGCCAGCCGCGGTGCTTTCTTTGTAGCCTCTTGTCTGATGAGATCCTCACAGCCCCTGTTTTCTCCACTTTAGGGATGTGAAACTCTGGCAGGTAATTTCCTCTGAGGCCTTACACCTGGGCCAGGGGCAGCACCAAGATTTAGACCCAGACTTTGTCTCTAAGACCCGCGCTCTTTCTTGAGCAGAGACCACATTTTTACTTTTCTGCCTCCCACAGTTTGTATTCAGTTATGCTGACATGGTCACTGGAGGACTGTGGACCACAGCATGTCACTACGTCCCGCGGCACCGGTGTGCCAGCAAGACAAGCTCTTATCTGTCAGAGCTCAGTGGAAGTGTCACTCCTCGGCCAGACCTTCCTCCTTGCCACATTTCTGGCATCCAGAACAGTGTTTCACATATAAATGAATGAATGAATGATCTAATAAATCATGCTCAATGCACACAGCTCTCTGAACTTTGTTTTAAAATGTGAACAATGTAAAAGAAAAAAAAAAAGTCAAGGTTTTCCATAACACATACCCATCCTTCAGGCATCTCCAGCCCGAATATTTAGAACTGTCTAAAACATGAGAACCAGATCCCCAGCCTCACGGGGGCTTTCCTTCCCACCTCCAGCCTCCACGTCACAAGGTAGGTATGTTCCAAAAGTAGAAATTAGGCCCTGGGGTTATCAAGCATCTCTTAAGGGAGGCATGGGGCGTGTGGAATTCCAGCAATGCTAGCTCTAACAAGCCTGGTTCCCGGAACATCCTTACAGACGTGTGCAAAGTGAATTCCAAAGCTCAGACTTCTCCCTTGGAATATGTTGTACTTTCAGCAAAGTATCTCTCTCTTCTCCGTCACTCAGAACAACAGATCCAATCAGGGAAAATTAGCCATCTTTGTCCTCATCAGTGAAAGGAGTGAGGGAATGTGCATCATGAGCAAATTTAGCGAAATGATTGCAAATCCAGAGCCACCGGGGAAGCGTCCATGCCATGCAGCCTTCCCAGCTCCCTGAGGGTCATCAATTCACAAACCAACCCAGTTTCATAAATGCATGAGCCAGTTGTTGCACGGGTCCCAAAGAGACTATGCTATAAATGACAGGCACCTGTATTTGTCCACAGAAACCTACTCCATATTGTATAGTGTGGCTATTAAAAACATGGAAGATAACACTGCGTAGGCACCCAAAATATTTAAAAATAAAATCAAAATAAACCACCTAAAATATTTTTAGAAACCTAGCAGCTTGCTACTTGTATAAATTCAGGTTCTCTGCTGTTGTTCAAGACAGCTATTACCTGCAAAGGTGATGACACCAGGGACCTCGTGCCCCAGTAAGATCGTCCTCTCCAGAATTCTCTCAGATGGGCAGCAGGGGAAGGGGGACTACCCAAACCCAGAAGTCACCCCAAACACGCTGTGCCTTGCTCTCACCAGCCCCTCAGGTACCTGAAGAATGGCCATTCGTTTAGAGATTGTGAGCAGTGCTGTGGCCCTTAGCTCCCTCTCTCCTTCCTAAAGCACCCTCACCCCATTCCAGCCTTCATCTTCTGCCCCAGGCTCCCTGGCATCACAGATCTATGTAGATGGGTCTGGTAGCCTCAAATTATATGTGGAAATGAACTGGGTAGAAACAAACACATACACTCAAAGGAAATGTGTGAAGGAGAAGGGCCGTTCATGTCTCCTTTCAAAGCATGAATGTGTCTCCTGGCCAACAGCTGTGTCTCATCCCTGTAATCCCAACACTTTGGGAGGCCGAGGCAGGCGGATCACTTTAACCCAGGAGTTCCAGATCAGCCTGGGCAACATGGCAAAACCTTGACTCTACAAAAAATACAAAAAAAAACAGCCAAGCATGGAGACACGTGCCTGCAGTCCCAGCTATTCAGGAGGCTGAGGTGGGAGGATCACTTGAGCCTCAAAGGTTGAGGATGCAGTGAGCCATGATTGTACTATTATACTTCAGCCTGGGCAACAGAGAGAGAACCTGTCTTAAAAAAAAAAAAAAAAAAAAAAAAAAAGAATGTGGCCTGGTGTGGTGGCCCACGCCTGTAATCCCAGCATTTTGGAATGCCTAGGCAGGCAGATCACTTGAGGTCAGGAGTTGGAGACCAGCCTGTTCAACATGGTGAAACCCTGTCTCTACTAAAAATACAAAAATTAGCCAGCCATGATGGTGTGCACCTGTAATCCTAGCTACTCAGGAGGTTGAGGCAGGAGAATCCCTTGAACCTGGGAGGCAGAGGTTGCAGTGAGCCGAGATTGCACCACTGCACTCCAGCTTGAGCAACAGAGCGAGACCCTCTCCCAAAAAAAAAAAAAAAAAAGAATGTGTCTTCTTCTTCTTGGCCCCATTTCTTAAGTGCAGAATACCTTCCTCTCTGATCTCTAGGAGCCAGAGGAAAGGAGGAGGGCCTGGGGCACAAGTTAGAATTGGGGGGGTCCCTGCCTACATACCTTCCTAAGCCAGGCCCTAGAATTGGTGAGTAAAAGCATCTACTCCATTATTTTTATATTTAAATATTTTATGATATATAGATGTCTCCAGCAAGGAAGTTTCACAATTTACATTTTTCAATAACCAGAAATTAGATCGGTAATCCAAAATTGAAGTTTTAATTATATAAACAAATAAAAGTATATTTTAGCCTTTTAGGGTTTGTCAATACAACTTTTGTATTCATATGAATGTGGAATTTTTTTATTTTTTTATTTTTTTGAGACAGACTCTTGCTCTGTCACCCAGGCTGGAGTGCAGCGGCACAGCCTCAGCTCATTGCAATCTCCATCTCCCAGGTTCAAGCACTTCTCCCACCTCAGCCTCCCAAGCAGCTGGGACTACAGGCATATGCCACCAGGCCTGGCTAATTTTTGTATTTTTAGTAGAGACGGTTTCACCATGTTGGCCAGACTGATCTCGAACTCCTGACCTCAAGTGATCTGCCCGCCTCGGCCTCCCAAAGTGCTGAGATTACAAGGTATGAGCCACTGCACCTGGCCTGAATGTAGATGTTTTAAAATGTCCCTCTTTTGAAAGCATGCTAAAACTTAATAGCCCACTCAGGGTCTTTTTACTTTTTATATTTTTATTTTTGAGACAGGGTACTGCTCCATCACCCAGGTGGGAATGCAGTGGTGAGATCATAGCTCACTGCAACCTCGAACTCCTGGGCTCAAGGGATCCTCCTGCCTCAGCCTCCCAAGTAGCTGGAACTATAGGCACGAGCCACCACGCCCAGCCTATTATTCTTATTTTGTTAAAAATAGCTTTTTACAAGCAGTTTTGGAATTTAAAACTTTTTCCTTTCCCCATCCTCAGCCACACCTTCAGTCTTGCTTAGTTCCTATTTTAGTCTTTCACAAGCTTGTATAATGTACAGATGCCTTTAAAGAAAAAACAATTCTCAATGATTCTTAGTGTTTACTTAATGTTTCTCATCAAATGTACAAATATAAAACTATTATAGTTCTCATATTACCATCAATACCAAAACATCTGCACATTAAATACAAATGCAATTACAGTAGTCAATATAATTCGAATTCACAACATTAATATGCAGGGTGATAATTTTGCTGAAACTGCATCACCTTATATGGTGTGAACAGGGACTTCAATAGAGAAGGTCATGATTTCATTGCACAGATGTTACCTACCTTGTACAATGAGATGCCTCAATTTTCTACCACCTTTTTTTAATTCGAACAACTATGAAACCTTCATTTCCCTAGTCTGCCATAAAACTGTTGGGTCTTCATGGGGTGTAAAGGCATCGTTTATGTGTTCTGTCCATCTTAGTTCTTTCCACTAGTTCATGATACTTACAATAATGTAACCTGATACCCAAACCATTAAAAACACAGACACTGGAATGGCGTGGTAGTATCAGTGGTCATCAGCTCATCTGGGACATGCTGATACTAATGCTTTATGTAATTACTAACAAGTTCTTACCAAGAGCTTATTACTATGCTAGGCATCCTTCTATAGCAGTTAAATGGGGAGACAAGGTCCTTTTTCCCACAGAACCCACACTCTGGTAGGCAGAGTGAGGATGAATAAGAAACTCACATAGCATGGTAAGAAAATGAACCGGGGTAGGTGACAGCGAGGCGATGGTGGTGGAGTGAAGGTCCATTCTAGATAGACAGTTAAGGAAGCCCTCGCCGGGAAGGGAACATTTGCTCTGAAAGAGAAGATGAGATCTAAGCCGTGTGAGTGCCAGGTAGAAAGAAAAGCAAGTTTAGAGCTCAGGAGGGAGAAACGTGCTAGGCAAATCGGAGAATCAGTGGGAAGGCAGACTTGGCCAGAGCCCGGTGGGAGATGTGGAGGGCATAGCAGCTAAGGGCAGAGGAGTGCGCAGGAGCCAAATCCACCGGGTGTTGTGGGCCTGAATACAACTCTGGGTTTTGACCCAAGTGGGGCAAGAAGTCACCAATAAGATTCGAGGTCTTATTTAAAGCCGGGGACTGGAGGAGCTCAGCTAGGAAGTCACGTAGATGGGGAAGCGAGGATGGAGCTCCAGCACTGAGCTGCGGTGGCTCTGCGGCCCCGCAGCAACAGCATCGCCTGGGAGCACGTGAGAAACGCAGAATCGTGGACTCCACCGCAGACCCACTGAATCATCACCTGCTTTTCCCACATTCAGAGTGAGGATCTAGGCTCTAGCACGCCAACAGTAAGAAGACGGGGAAAAGAGGAGAAGCAGACACAGACAACTGAGAAGGAGCGACCCGGGGATGGGAGGAAATCTGGACAGCCTGGCATCCCAGAAGCCCAGAGAAGCTGGGGCTGCAAGAAGGAAGGAGGGGTCAAGCAAGCCAAAGGCTACCATTAAGCAGGCAAAGACTGGAGCATCACTGCACAAGGCGGGATGCAGATGGAAGGTGACCTTAGCAAGAACTTTGATGCCAGAGTGGAAGGCATGGAAGCTCGACCAGAATGGGCTAACAAAAGAATGGAGGAAAAACAACTCTTTCAAAGGATGTTAATCATGCAGAAATTAACATTTTAAAAAAGGCTGTCTTAGAAAACAGATGCCCACCCCACACTCTTCCCCTTTACCCCAGTATGAAATCTGCTATATTTGCTTCCTCTCTCCAGGGATGAGTCATGGGGGTTGGGGGTGCAAATGAAAAGATATAACCTGGTATTTATGCTCAAATATTTCTGAGCAGGACTGTTACCTAATTTTACGGACTATTACTTCTTTCCTTCCTCTGGCTGTTGCCTGTTGTCCTGAGTTGCAGCTGAGCCCCTGAGGGTGTGACAAGATCAGCGGAAGAGGTATGGTCTGTGTTTAACAAAAACCAGTTGCTGAAGCATGTGGAAATACCTCCTTATCCTGGGAATGCCAACAAAAACATTGATAAGAGAATCCAAACCAGATAAAAAGAGTCACTTCTTTTCCCTCTCCTCTATAGCCATACATGCCTACCTTCTACCCCTAAACTACTCCAGGTGGAGGGAACGTACATAGAATCACATTCTCAAGGCAAAAAGGCTTTTGGGGACCATCTAACACACCCCTGCCTTCCCTTAGATGAGTCACTTTCAAACTTCCTAGTTCCAAATTTGTAGGCCCAAAACTCTGCTCTGGGATCTATTTCCATGTCCATCACCACTGGGTCCCTAACACTGGGAGTTAGGATTTTAACCTCCAATATGAATTTTGTGAGGACACATTCAGCCCATAGCAAATGGATGGCAATAAAAGCAAGGGGATGGGAAAATAGTACAATAGCATCCTCCAGCAGCATGAAGCCACCACACATTCAGTGCATAGAAAATGAATTATTCACAAGCTTTTTCTAACTTAGTTCCCTAATGGCTGAGTCTTTATCTTCCTGCTTTTCTTATACCAGTAATGCAACAATAGCAACTCCAGTTTATTTTCTTCCACCTAAAGCCAATACTGACACTAGGTCCCTCACCTTCGCCTTACTATCTCACAACACACAACCTGGGAGCAATTTTTAGTTTGCAATAATAATAATAATAATGTAATTAACTCTTGAACACTCTTACTATGTACCAAGTACTCATCTAAGTACTTTTACATTAAACATTAACCTACTCTGCACTATGCTGTCCAAAGCCATCCTCCAGACATTAACTCAGTGTTGAACATTAACAAATGCACTTCCATTTGGGTGGTTAACTGATGACCACAGAGCAAACTGCAAAAAGAGAATAGTATTTAAATGTCTTCGTTTTCTCCTAGGGGCTCAGTTTATGAAGGTTCTTGTATTAAAAACCAAAGTGCAATTTATTTTCCTGGGTAGATCTCTCCCATGGGAGCCTTCTTTGAGTCATACCATTGGAAGTCATGGGGTGAAGCCCTGGACACATCTACCCTGTTCTCTGACTTCCTGAGGGTGGCAGGAAGCAGACATTCCTACCAGAACAGTGCCAGATTGTGAAATGAAACAGGCAATAAAAGAAAAAAAATCACTGCAAGGAAGGGAGAAAAAAACTGAAGAGGAAAAAGGAAGAAACATAAAAGGGAGACAATGAAAAATTACCCTCTGGCAGGGTTTAAGGGTTTTTTGTTTTTGTTTTTTAATCACTCATCTATAGATGATAGGGCCCCACATGGACTTCATTTGGTCACCTAGGCTGGTTACAGCTCCAGTGACTTCTCTGCTTGTAAAATGTGAGCAGACAGGTGTAGGCAGAAGACATGATGAATCAATCTAAAGAAGCCAAGAACGTTGAATAATGAAAGGGGAGACATTAAAACCCCACAATCAGCATCCCAGAGAAAAACCTGCCTCCAGAAAGCCTTTCAAAACTTAGGCCTCGGAACAATCACTCACATCCATATCCATGATCTCAGGCAGCACCCTGCTGCCGTCCTCGTCTACACAGGAGCACACGATGCCTGACAGCTCCATATACTGAAGAGCAGGGACGGGACCCAGATCCGAGGCCACTCAAGTCACCACTCTCTACTTCCTTCTCGGGGTGCTTCCTGCTGTAAAAGTGGGCTCTCCTGCTCTAAAGCAGGCTCAGAATATTTGGGGAAAGGGGCCATTTTTTCCTTCAGGTAGGTGATTACATTCTTTCCACTGAGAAACATTCTCCTGATCCTAATGCTTGTTTTAGCCAAAAGTGTCTTGCCAGACCCTTAACCGGGAGCTCTTACATCTCAATGCACCACCAAGAACATTACCTGGATGGATGTCCTAAGCCCAGGTGTGTTGGAGGAAAGAGGGGTCCTTTTGGTGTTTAAGGGTAGAAAGGGAATTAGGAAATTTGGTTTAAGAGCCTCTTGACAGCACAGGGATGCCTATACTCTTTCTATATATAATGGTGTATTAGTCAGCTTGGGCTGCTATGACAAAATATCACAGACCGAGTGGCTTAAACAACAGAAAGATATTTCTCACAGTTCTTGAGGTAAGAACTCCAAGACCAAGGTACCAGCCAATTCAGTTCCTGGTGAGGGCTCTCTTCTTGGCTTGCAGACAGCTGTCTTCTTGCTATGTTCTCACATGGCCTTTCCTTGGTGAGAGCACACAGATTCTCTCTCTCACTCTTTCTCTTCTTATAAAGCCAATAATCTCATTATAAGGGCCTCATCTTCGTGACCCACTCCAACTCCGAATTACTTCCTCCCAAAGATCCTACCTTCACCAAAGCACTGGAGTTAGGATTTAACCTCCAATATGAATTTTGTGAGGACACATTCAGCCCATAGCAAATGGATGGGAATAAAAGCAAGGGATGGGAAATAGTACAATAGCATCATCCAGCGGCATGAAGCCACCATACATTCAGTACATAGAAAATGAATTGTTCACAAGCTTTTTCTAACTTAGTTCCCTAATGGCTGAGTCTTTATCTTCCTGCTCATTTATCTCTTTTCAAGAGCGGTCAGACTAAAAAGAATGTAACTGCATTAAAAATTATATGAAACAACTTCACTCAAGGGGGTGATAGAAAAATGTGCTGACCGAAATAACTCCAGAAATGAGTGGAATCTGTAAGACCAAAGGCAAAGGTACTATACGTAAGTATTTCACTATAGTTGATAAAGTTGTTTCCCATAGAGGAATGCATTAACGATTCCAAAACCACTATATGTGTATACTGGAATTGAACAATTAAGTAAATAGATGCCAGGTGGTGGGAACCTGCTTACTGCTGGAGAAGTTATAGACATGCAGGGGGAGGAGGTTAGAATGACCCATGTGGTAATTGATTCAAGTGGAGCCATCAGTATGAACTCATGTTTCATCTGATATGTAGATGGTTACATATAGGAATATGTATAAATATGTCTATATACACAGGCTAGTGTACACATCTATGTTTTCTTGCTCTCTCAGCTGAGAGCACCTAGAAGCAACAGTACTCCAGTATCAAGGAGTACTTAGCACTCAAATCTTAGTCTCTAATACCAATAAGTTCTGCAATAAAAGGAAGCAGGGTTCTTTGAATAAATGGCTTATTATTCTAAGACTAGGGCAGGAAATATACAAGATGAGCCTGGAGTATCCTACAGTGCCAGAAATTAAACAAGTACTTAAAAAAGGAACCAAAATTACCCACAATGATTAAGGTACACAGGAGTCAACTAAAAGATCTCCCAATGGCCCAAAAAATAAAGTAGTATTGGATAACTCAAAGTATAAAATAAATATCCATGAATCCACATTTATGACTAAATAAATACATAAATGGGGAAGAGCAGACAACTCGCCCATGCAGAATTCCAAATAATTTATTTAGATAACCTGTCCCAGAGGACAGGGAACATAACTCCTTACTTCTTATGTGTGGGCTGCACATAGTGACTTCCTCCCAGAAGCTACAGCATAGAAAGAGGGGGAAAAGAATAATTTCACAGTGGAGAAACCTGGCAGACACTAACTGAGCCAGGCACAAGCTTTATCAAGATCAATATCAGTAGTGATAAGTCATGTTGATATGTCCTTTGATGAGAAGGGCACTTTATCTCTGTGGTCTTCTTCCCAATGCCCCTAATCCCAGCCTAATCGTGAGAAAAATATCAAATTCCAATCCTAGCAAATACCCAACCAATACCCTTCAAAACCATCAAGGTCATCAAAAACAAGGAACGTCTCAAACCATCACAGTCAAGACATGACAACTAAATGTAGTATCCTGGATGGGATCAGGGAACAGAAAAAGGACATTAAATAAAACTAAGAAAATCAGGATAAAGTGTGGACTCTAGCTAATAATAACTTATCAAAAATGTTTCATTAATTATGGCAAACCAAATGTTTGAGATTGATAATAGGGGAAATTGGGTGTAGTTTCTGTACGATCTTTGCAATTTCCTTATCAATCTAAAGCTATTCTAAAATTAAAGGATTTTTTTTTTAAAGCAATGCCAAGAAAAGGGAGGCACCAGGCAGTGAAACCCACTGATGTACTCAGTGTGGTCACTCCAGTGCTGCACACCCAACTCCTGACTCACCCGCCACCTCTGGCATGTCGGGCGGCCAGCGCAGAGAAACTCACATCATTCAATAGGTCATTGGGCACACACGCTGGTCAGGTCTCAGAACACTGCTCTCAGATTATGCCTCTGCCAGGAAGAACAGGGCAAACATCTCCCTGGGCCAGTGAACACAGAGCATCACCTCACAGGTACATAAAGAGAAGTCCAGCAAGTCTCCAAGCTCAAGGGACTAGACAAGGTAGGGTGTGAATATGAGCTATGTGGTGATAATTTATGAGCTGTGGACAGTTTCCCACAAGCCAAAGAGTAGAACTAGAGGACTAAAATACCGCAAACTGCCATCTTATGGAAGGAAGAAGGAGCAAGCAGGGAGCTGGGCAACCATGGTAGACTGACCCTCCCCAGAAAACATGCTTCTCCAAGACAGACATGATAATTGGATGAAAAACAGAAGAACTGATGTTAGTCACAGAGCAGAATGGGAGAAACCAAATAGGAGAAAAAAAAGAGAAACAGAAAGGGATTGAGAGCAAGAAATGAGTACCAAAAAATGAGATATGAGATGGAGGCAATTATATAGAACAAGATATTTATTACACTTGTTTAGCCATAGGAAGCCACAGTGGCAGGAAACACGGACTAGGGTGTTATTGTGGCTGAAAATAAGGGGTAGCCAAGTTAAAACACTCTTAATAAGCACCACCTGAGAACCCAGCATCCCTGGCCCACAGGCAAGAAGGCTCCTCTCCTCCCCAGCAATGCCTCTTCCCAGCTTCTCCTCTCTTGTAAATGCTTCTTCCTTAACCAGCCACCTAGGTGTCTCTGATGGTGTCCCCAACATCTCAGACAACTTGGACTGCTGCTTCTACTACCAACCCCCAAAGGCTCAAGCCACCTCCGCCCCTGTTTGTATGTAAAGCCAGCGCTGTCAAAGCTCTGTACCACTTAGCTGAAGACAGTGTCTGCCACTCAGTGACAAAGAACCAATCCAGAAACCCACCCAATACCCAGGAAACACCTCCCTAGACCCTTTCCCATCACCTCTCCTTCACAGCAGCTGTATTTTCACATTTAGATGATTTTTGTTTTAATTAATATTTGTCTCCATCATCCATCTGTAAGATCCACGACAACAGGGGCTATATTGGCTTTTGCTCACCTTTCCCCCCGCCCCCCGGATATCTGGCATAATGCAATTGCTTATGAATTGAATGAATAAATGAATGAGAGAGACTCCTTTTCCCCAGCAATCTGGAATCCCCAGAAGGGGAAAAAAAAAAAAAAAAAAAAAAAAGCAGCACTATTTCAATGCTGAGTGACTAACGTAGAGTTTGACGTTGGAGTCAGTTTACCCACAGAAATGGCAGTATAGGCTGGGTGCAGTGGCTAATGCCTATAATCCCAGCATTTTAGGAGGCCAAGGCAGGTGGATCACCTGAGGCCAGGAGTTCAAGACCAGCCTGGCCAACATGGCAAACCTCATCTCTACTAAAAATACAAAAGTGAGCCGGGTGTGGCGGCGCACGCCTGTAATCCCAGCTACTCAGGAGGCTGAGGCATGAGAATTGCTTGAACCCAGGAGATGGAGGCTGCAGTGAGCTGAGATCCCACCACTGCACTCCAGCCTAGGTAAGAATAAAAAAGAAGAAAGAAAAAAGAGAAGAGGAGAGGAGGGGAAGGGAGGGGAGGGGAGGGAGAAAGGGCAGTATAAACAATGATTAGGTATTTGGTGCTATTAAACAAACTAGGTATGTAATGGTGCAGTAATAAATAATACTGAGCATTCATTGTGCATTTACCAAGTGCTAAGTACTATGTTAAACACCTTATATGCACTATTCAGCAACCCTGCCAGGTAAGTATTAATTATCACCATTTTGCAGGTGAAGCAACCGAGGCTCAGTGGTTAAAGCAGATAGAAGTCATCAAGGCCTGTCTGAGTCCAAAGACCACTCTCTTCATGACACCAGAGTTCAGCTATACCACCGCTACTATTGTAGCTGAACTCTGGAATAGATGTTGGTTGGGGGCCTGGAACCTAACCACCATTTATGACACTGAATCCTCAGGAAGATGCATCCTAACTCCAAACAATCAATTAATTGCAAAATAAGCTTTTAGAACTCATCTGGTTTGTAGGTTGGGAACCACCTGCAGAGGATTATGAAGAGAAAGGAGGCTGAGGATGTGGTTTCCAGGTAACCAACCCTCCAGCATTGACTGAGCATCTGTGTGTGAATCCCAGCAGTAGAGACAAGCTCCCAGGACACTGTGATACCAAGTGCCTTCTGAGAGCAGCGTGCCAGTCTTGTAGGCTTTCCTGGAGCACAGAAGCAAGATGGCTGCAGGCAGCTGTAGGCCCAGACACCAAGAAGGCTATCTTAACAGCAGGGATAGAGGGGTCATGAGAGGATGCTGGCTTAAGTAGAAGGAAGAGCAGGATGCAAAGGTCTAGCCAGCGCTCTTAGAGGAAAATGAGAGTGTTCCTGATGACTTTGAAGAGGTGGTGAGTTGGGGTTCCAACAGCACTGGGAACAGAAACATCTTCTGCCTAAACAAGCAGTGGGAGCAAGTTACCATCCCGCAACTCCGAACAAAAAAAAAAAGAATGGTCGGTTTCCAACCCCACATGTAAAGAGCTTGGAAATTGTTACTCTCATCCTTACAATTGAAAAAGAAAAAAAGCTGAGCAAATCGAAGAGGGGGTGGCTGCTTCAAGGGGCTAACACAGGGACTAAAAGAGATCAGGAATGTGGAAGTACCTTTTCAATTGCAGTACACTCAAGAACTAGAAGGCATCAAATCCATATTTCTGTTTTTTCAATCTAATCTCTGATATGTGAGGACTACAGAGACAACAGTAGCTCAGTCTCAGAGAGCAGGTGCACTCACAACACAGAGGCTCCAGAGCAGGGATCCCACAGCCGGCGAAGGGACACTCAGGGAAGCAGCCACCATCACTAATCCCACTGGATGTTCACTGGGAGAAAATCAGGAGAGACTAACCTTGTTCCGTTTTCTGGCAGGGCTACTACAGAAGGAGCCCAAAGAACCGTGATCATGCAGCTGGATTTCTGAAAGGCATCATCAGCTTTCCCTTGCGGGCTTTGGTTCCACGGACATTTACCAAGAGCACGCTCTACACTGGGCCCGTGCCAGGCACTGAGAGAGACAAGAGTGATGGAGAATGCATGAAGGCAGGAAAAACCCCACCTCCAAATGGGGCTCAGAGATAGCTGGAGAACTCATTACTGCAAGAGGGTGGGTAGAATCTGGAAGGCTTTAAGGGAAGGAATCTTTTTGCAATTTAGTGGCTTAAAATGATACAAATAATCAAGGGGCAACAGGGCTGCATTCCTGATTTTAGGGAGACTCTGTCTCCTTGCCTCTTCCTGCTTCTAGAGGCCCCCTGCATTTCTCAGCTCTTGGTCCCTTCCTCCATCTTCAACGCCAGCAGCGTAGCATCTTCTCTGGCTTTGCTTCCGTTATCACATCTCCTTCTTGGATTCCAACTTTCCTGCCTCCCTCTCTCCCGTATAAGGACTCTTGTGATTATCCTAAATAATCCAGGATTATCTCCCCAGCTCAAGGTCCTTAAATTAAGCATATCCTTTTTGCTGTGCAAGATGGCATAGTCACGGATTCCAGGATTAGGATGTGGGCATCTTTGGAGATACACTGTTCTGCCTATCATGTAGATGGAAGAGTCAGCCTCCAGGAAAGAAAGAAAAAGGACTTAAACGTTCAGATGGAAGCTGGGATGAGATAAGGAGATGTATTTGTTTTCAGCTTTCCCAGTTCTAACTTCCCAAGGCTGCTGCCTCCTGCCATGGGTTCCATAAGACACCACTCATCTGCTCTGTCAAACGCCCCAGAAGATTCTTCACTGTGCCTTTACCCAAAACCACACAACCACTTAATGGTGGAATGGGATTTATGCCCATTCTCTCTCACCCCCAAAGCCTGTGTCCTTAACCACTAGAACTTCGGAAACATAGACAATGCAATATATGAGAGTTTAGGAATCAAACAGATGAGCAGGCTGGAATCATGGATCAAGTCTAACAAAAATGAGGTTTAATAAGGAGAATCTAAAGCCCCTAACCCTAACCTGGGCCTAAGAAACCAATCATTTGATTGTAGGGTGGATGAGACGTGAAAGCAAATCTTGGTTTTGGTGGGTTGTTTTTGTTGGTTTGTTGTTTGTTGTTGTTGTTGTTGTTTTGGTTTTAAAAAGGTGTGAGATGATTGGCAAACACCACGGTGACCTCTGGAAACAATATATCTAGTTTCAACAGGGCAGGGCAGTTAACCACACTGCAGACTCCCCTTGAGCCCAGAACAACTCCACGCAGCTGTCTCAGAAGCCTGTCTCTTCACCTAAGTACTGTTCCTCACCGCACTCACCTCTATGCTTATCTTTGGTACGATTATCTTGATTTTCTCTGTATACATAAAGGGATGACTGTTACTGAGTAAATATGAGATGCGATCGACTCTCAGATTTGCAAGAAACCTGCCCTTATTGCCGGGCTGACATTAGATTCCCTTTTCAAATCTGCCTGTGATGGACAGCCAGTCCCGTTTGCCTTCCTCAGAGCCTCCAAGGAACATGCAGGGAGCCCAAAGGATGAAGTGGCCACCAGCCCAGCAGCCTCCTTAGCAAAGGGAACCTGCTGGTGCTGCTGTCAGCTCCCTGCCCAGCTGACATAGGGAGCCCCCTCTGCTTGAGGCTGATCAGCAAGAGTGTGGTTTACAAAAAACAGCAGCCAGATTATATTACATCCAGATCACTTTAGTAAACCTTCTCTTCACATAGTGCCTTCAAGTCACTTGAGGTTTTTTTTAAGACTTTCCGTTTCTGTTAGAATATTACAAGTGACTTCATGAGATCCACAGCCCCAGGTACTAAAACACAGCTCATGTGACTGCAAATGGGGTACTGGAGGCATCTCCTTGAAAAAGCCACAGAAAGTTCCCTGTAAAACTGATGCCAACACTCGGGGGTGAAAAGGCCAAGCAGGTGCCCTGTGGCGGCCAAGCAGGCCCGACGGTAGAGAACCCCCACAAAAATCTACCCAGCAATACGGTGGTCAAAAAGGTCACGAGGGATCAGAAAGTGTTTGATCTACTTTTTATCACTGAATGAGGGTATGGGAAGAAACCTAGTTAGCTATGCGTATCCTCTAAGTAAAATTTCTGTTAATTTTTTAAAAGAAAAGAGAGAAAAGAAAGAGTGGCCAGGAAAGAGTGGTTTCCACACTGAGGTGCTGGCCGGTGTACGTACGGTGGCTCATGCCTGTAATCCCAACACTTTGGGAGGCCGAGGCAGATGGATTGCCTGAGCCCAAGAGTTTCAGACTAGCCTGGGCAACCCCTGGGGGCAACCCCTGGGCAAAATCCCGTCTCTACAAAAAATACAAACATTAGCCAGGGATGGTGTTGCACACCTTGTAGTCTCATCTACTCAGGAGGCTGAGCTGGGAGGTTGGCTTGAGCTCAGGAGGTCATGGCTGCAGTGAGCCATGATTGACCATGCCACTGCACTCCAGCCCAGGCCACAGAGCAAGACACTGTCTCAAAAAAAAAAAAAAAAAGAAAAAGAAAGAAAGAAAAAGAAAAAGAAGAAGGCCAGGTGTAGTGGCTCACGCCCTAATCCGAGCACTTTGGGAGGCCAAGGTAGGCAGATCACAGGGCCAGGAGTTCAAGACCAGCCTGGTCAACATGGTGAAATCCCATCTCTACGAAAACTACAAAAATTAGCTGGGGGTGGTGGCACACACCTGTAATCCCAGCTACTCATGAGGCTGCAGCAGGAGAATCGCTTGAACCTGCGGAGGCGGAGGTTGCAGTGAGCCGAGATCACACCACTGCACTCCACCCTGGGCGACAGAGTCAGGTTCCATCTCAAAAAGAAAAAGAAACTGAGATACTAAGAGATGCTGGGTACAGAAGGAGGGGAGCAGAGCTGGAAGCACGATCAACTCTCATCACACATGAATACCAGAATGGTTGTCATGTGAAAAGGAGATTAAACTTGCTCTGTGTGACTCCAAAGGTTAGAACAACGAACACAAAGTAGACGTGCCAGGGACACAAACTCCACTTCAATCGAAAGGGGGAAATTAGCTTTCTCACAGAGATGCGTCAAGATAAACCAGGCTGTTTCAGGAGACAATGAGTTCCCCATGAGTTGGAGGGAGGCAAACAGGGCCTGGCTATCCATTCACAGGCAGGTTTGAGAAAGGAGTCCCGCATCAGCCAGGTTCCTGGGAAATGTGAGAATCAAAGATGCCGTCTCCTATTTACTCAGTCAACAATCATCCCTTAACAGATACAGACAACATCAAGATAATCACACCAAAGAGGCCAGAGGGGAGCACAGTGAGGAACAGCATGTAAGAGAAAACAGGACGCAGAGCCACCACAGAACAAAGGATTTTCTCCAGATCTTATCCATGTTTTATCTGTACAGAAAAGGTCTTGAGGATAAAAGGTTCCCTGTGGAGTAAAGCTGCCTCCGTCTGCAGCTAGGATGAGGGTGGTTCGGGCCACCCACTAACATCCACAGCCTATGAAACTCCAGCCTGGACCAGAAATAAATGAGAATCTCAGGAGTGACTTTCAGGCACATCACCAACACCCATCTGATGCCAATACAAACTCTCCGAACTGTCATCAGCTGGTTGCCCTCTTGGCAGAGGAAGGAAGTCAACCCAAACCTGTCCCCAAAGGAAACCTGGGAATGTCACACAACAGGAGGCTCTGAACGTTAGCAGGGCTTTGAATGCTAGATAATCGACAGCCAACACAGAAAATATGAGCGCTGATGGAATTTTCCAAGAAGTATTTGATGCTCTTGTTTAAAATAAGTAACCTTCCAGGACCAGGAAAGGGGTGGAAGACAGCACCAAGGCTCTCAGCGAAGTTTTGTAAGATATTAAGAAGCTCTATACAGCAGCTGAGCCAAAGGCCAATGGAATTCTCCACGTCAAAAGAGAACGAAAAAAAAAAAAACTAGTGAGATCTGGGCCAGGTATGGTGGCTCACGCCTGTAATCCCAGCACTTTGGGAGGCCGAGGTGGGTGGATCACCTGAAGTCAAGAGTTCGAGACCAGCCTGGCCAAAATGGCGAAACCCCATCTCTACTAAAAATACAAAAAACTAGCCTGGTGTGGGGGCGGGCGCCTGTAATCCCAGATACTTGGGAGGCTGAAGCATGAGAATTGCTTGAACCCAGTAGGTGGACGTTGCAGTGAGCTGAGACTGCGCCATTGCACTCCAGCCTGGGTGACACAGCAAGGCAAAGAAGAAGAAGAAAGAAGAAGAAGAAGAAAGAAGAAAGCAGAAAGCAGAAAGCAGAAGCAGAAGCAGAAGCAGAAGCAGAAGCAGAAGCAGAAGCAGAAGCAGAAGCAGAAGAAGAAGAAGAAGAAGAAGAAGAAGAAGAAGAAGAAGAAGAAGAAGAAAGAAGAAAGAAGAAGAGAGAAGAAAGAAGAAAGAAAGAAGAAGGAGGAGGAGAAGGAGAAGGAGAAGAGGAAGAAGAAGAAGAAGAAGGAGGAGGAGGAGGAGGAGGAGAAGGAGGGGGAGGAGGAGGGGAGGAGGGAGGGAGGAGGAGGAGAAGAAGAAGGAGGAGGAGGAGGAGGAAGAGGAGGAGGAGAAGAAGAAGGAGGAGGAGGAAGAGGAGGAGGAGAAGAAGAAGAAGGAGGAGAGGGGGAGGAGGAGGGGGGAGGAGGAGGGGGAGGAGGAGGGGGGAGGAGGAGGAGAAGAAGAAGAAGGAGGAGGAGGTGGAGGAGAAGAAGGAGGAGGAGGAGGCAGAGGAGGGGGAGGAGGAGGAGAAGAAGAAGAGGAGGAGGAGGAGGAGGAGAAGAAGAAGAAGAATAAGAGGAGGAGGAGGAAGAAGAAGGAGAAGAAAACTAGTGGGATCTGGACAGTGCATGGCACAAATATCAGAAGAGCTAAACTGCAAGTTCCCTTAGGACAAGGACAACCAGATCTGGTTTTGACTCCCCAGAGAGAGCACGGCTGGTATACGAGAGAACGTCCAAGTGAACAAATATCAAGCCAGCAGTGAATCCAAGAAAGGTGGAACAGGAAGGTTCTAGACAGCTGTGATGATTCCGGAGAAAATAAGCTCATATTCTAAAAAGGAAAACTCTGAGACTGGCTCATGTCAGGGAAGTCTCTGTGTCTATGGATGGAGTCCAACATATGACACTCTTTAGTCATATTCGGCTATTAAGAAAACATGGCCGGCCGGGCGCGGTGGCTCAAGCCTGTAATCCCAGCACTTTGGGAGGCCGAGACGGGCTGATCATGAGGTCAGGAGATCGAGACCATCCTGGCTAACACGGTGAAACCCCGTCTCTACTAAAAAAATACAAAAAACTAGCCGGGCGAGGTGGCAGGCGCCTGTAGTCCCAGCTACTCGGGAGGCTGAGGCAGGAGAATGGCGTAAACCCGGGAGGCGGAGCTGGCAGTGAGCTGAGATCCGGCCACTGTACTCCAGCCTGGGCGACAGAGCAAGACTCCGTCTCAAAAAAAAAAAAAAAAAAAGAAAACATGGCCAATATCACCATCCAACATGGTATAAATGTAATAAATTTTAGTAAGATCCTTCAAAAGTTCTTTTTTAAAAAATGTGGTCTTTGTGGTACAGGAACAATTATGTTCTCTAAGCTGTTACAGATTATCTTCAGATTCTTGTATGAAAACACCAACACCACATATTTATCATCTTGTTTTCAAGCAAATCAGACTTTTCTCCGATTTGTCACTGAATCTGACAAGATACAAACGTGATGGACTTCAGTCTCTTATTAAGGATTGCATTTTATTTTTCAGCAAGAGAGAAAAGAAGCTAAAGCAACACAAATCCATCTTGATTAACAGAAGATTTGAAGGGCACTCCCTATAAGCCATAAGAGAATTAAGAGGTAGAAGTTCAGCATTTTGAAAAACCAGTGTAGTCGATAATATAGCCTCAGATATTGTAGACCGAATTTATTTGTTCTTTCTCTCAATTGTTGTTACTGGACCTCTTCATACTCACTCCTTCCTCCCCACTCCACACACGTACACATGTGGGGACCACACAGTCAGTCAAAATGCCTGCCTAGAGAGAGGTGGTGATGGGAAGGCTTCCAGAACACTCTACCATCTGCTGACATAGCCAGCGACATGGAGTAGAAGAGGGGAGAGAAGATGGCAATCAGTCCTAGGAATCAAGCCTCATTTAGATCAGAAGGCCAAGCGTAGGAAATAAAGCCCAACAGTGGTATAAACCATCCTCCATATCAACTAAGGAACTAGGGTTTACTGAGGAGCCATCATGAGTCAGGTACTGTTTTGTGCACTTTGCCTAGGTTCACATTTAATCTTCTTAATGACATGTAAAATGAGAAAACTGAAGGACAAGGACTTTAAGTAATTTGATTGTGAAGCTGACAGCTGACAGACCTGGGATCCTGACGAAGTCTGTCTCACTCCACAGTCCTCTCTTGCCTCCTTTCCTAGACCAGGCTACCTCCAGCCTGGTCCTCACGCTGCAAATGATCCCCTCAACTAAGACAGGATTCCACTTCCTCGAAGTGGTGAGTTCTCACTAGTCAGGACCCCAAACCATCTCGGTTGAAGTACCTTCTGGGCTAACGGCTTATGCCTTTAATCTTCCAGAATGGAAGGATAGTTGCCATCTGTCAGGCTCGGAAAGGGCGAGGTCCTCACACTAGGCATCAGATGAAGACGCTCTGCAGAGAAATTCCTGTTCATTATTCCCTTCCCGCTTGACTTTTCAAACCAAGCAGCAGTTTCATTGGACTTAATTCTCTACTTTTTGCTTGTAAGAACTCCTCTCTGGTTAGACTCAACTTAGAACTTCTACTCTTGTTTTAGCAGCTTCCAAATGTCTAAAAGTCCTAACAGTCCCAGGCCCACTTGACTCTTCCTAAGAGCTCCTGACTTACATGGTACATGGAGAATCACAGTCAACTCCATGCCCTCTGAGGACCTGCAAGCATCCTACCTTCTCCCTCTGCCTTTCACACCACATCAGTTAGTGAATGCTTCCTGTTGATCCTGCCTCCTGAAACCTCTCAGCCATACTTCTCCACCCCACACCACGGCCCTAATTACAGCGATATGCATATCTCAACTGGATTACACCCTTGGCTTTCTAAGTTGACCCTCAGCCTTCAGGCTTGTTTTCCTCTGACCCATTCTCCCCATGGCCACTGTGATCTTTTCAAATTTGTACTTCAGCCTAAAAAGTACTCAGTGGTTTCTTTCTTCTTTTGCTTTCTGGATAAAAACACAAGCTCCTCAGCATGGAATTCAAGACCAGGCCCCAGACGTCTCCAGCCCATGTGCCTCCCCTGTGCATGCTCTGCGCCTACTCACACGTCTCCAAATGCACGGAGCCCCTCTGCTTCCTGAGCTTGCCAGCCCACTTTCCTCAGGCCTTACCTTGCTGACTCTCCCCTGGACTAGATTTCAGACCTTTTGTTCCCTCAGCGCACACACACACACACACACACCCCTAGTGCTGGCCTCAGCCCAACCAAACACCAAGATTGTCCCTTAACTTATCAACTTGCACAGGGCAGATGGCGAGCTCCTGGAAGGCTGAATGCACCCTTAATCTCCGCGATGGTTAGTTTCTAATGTCCTCAATGAATGCACACATGCCTGAGGGCAGGAAGTCAAAAGGTTGTGTGTGTGTGTGTGTGTGTGTGTGTGTGTGTGTGAGAGAGAGAGAGAGAGAGAGAGAGTGTCTCACTGTTTCGCCCAGGCTGGAGTGCAGTGGCACCATCTTGGCTCACTGCAACCTCCACCTCCCAAGTTCAAGCAATTCTCCTGCCTCAGCGTCCCAAGTAGCTGGGATTACAGGCACGTACCACCACACCCAGCTAATTTTTTTGTATTTTTAGTAGAGACAAGGTTTCACCATGTTGGCCAGGCTGGTCATTAACTCCTGACCTCAAGTGATCCATCCACCTGCCTCAGCTTCCCAAAGTGCTGGGATTACAGGCATGAGCCACTGGGTCTGGCCTAAAGGCAATTTCAAGAGCATACCTCTTTATAAAGAGGGTGTCTATGAACCCCTGCACTGATTGATGGAAAAAAAAAAACAAAAAAAACACTAATGAACTGGGTGCATGTGCAAGCCTGTAGTCCCAGCTACTCGGGAGGCCAAGGTGGGAAGACTGCTTGAGGCCAGGAGTTTAAGACCAGCCTGGGCAACACAGGGAGACCTCATCTCTAAAAAAAACTAAACTAAAATTAAATTAAATTATGTTATCCCAGAAAAGTGCACTAATATCCAGAGGTTTGGCTCTGGGGAAACTGTCCAAACTTTGCTTTGGGGCTTAAAAGTCACATTCTTGAATAATTGATTCTTCGATTCCAAAAGGCTTACCTGGGCAGTGCACATTTGTGGAAAGATTCATCTCTGAGTGAGGCATTCAAGATAAGGATGTCTATCAAAGGAAGTGACTTTTGTGTATGAATGTGTGTGTTCATCATCCTTGAGGTCTGGAGCCCCTGAGAAACCTAACTCTGTTTTCCTGTTACCCAAATAAACACAACGGTGTGCTCTGCTTTCAGCTGTTTATGGGAAATGGCTTCGTGGGATAGACGATTTTCTTCCTAAGCATCCTACTTTCTGCAAGATTTCAGCAGGACACAGATATTTAGTCAGGTCACTTAACTCCTAACTTCCACTGCACCCTCTCACCTCCACATATTTTGCAATTACCAAAGAGAGTAATTTTTTCTGCTGGGCATGGCTGAGGTCAGGAGTTTGAGACCAGCCTGGCCAACATGGTGAAACCTCGTCTCTACTAAAAATACAAAGATTAGCTGGGCGTGGTGTGGGCACCTGTAATCCCAGCTACTGAGGAGGTGGAGGCAGGAGAATCACTTGAACCCAAAAGGTGGAGGTTGCAGCAAGCCAAGATCATGCCACCACACTCCAGCCTGGGCAACATGAGTGAAACTCTATCTCAAAAAAAAAAAAAAAATTTTAGAGTAATTTTTTCTAATACTTTCAGATATGGAACAAATTGTCAAGCCCCACCACCCTGCCTTTTTTCTGAGACAGGGTCTCACTGTGTCGCCCAGGCCGAAGTAGTATGGTGGCACAATCACAGTTCACTGCAGCCTTCATTTCCCAAGGTCAAGTGACCCTCCTGCCTCGGCCTCCCAAGTAGCTGAGACTACAAGCATGCATCCCACACCTGGCTATTTTTATTTTTTTGTTGTCGTTGAGACGGGGTGTCACTATGTTGCCCAGGCTGGTCTCAAACTCCTGGTCTCAAGCAGTCCTCTCCTCTCATCCTCTCAAACTGCAGGAATTACAAGCATGAGCCACTGTGCCTGGCAAAACCTAGTTTTTCACAATTATTTCTTTAAACATTTTTTTGAGTAAGAATAGAAGTAATTCACAAAACAAGACAGATGAGGAGTCTTTTTTCTCATCATATTTACTAAAAACAAAGAAAGGAGGCCAGGCACAATGGCTCATGCCTGTAATCCCGGTACTCTGGGAGGCTGAGGCAGGCAGATCACAAGGTCAGGAGATCGAGACCATCCTGGCTAACACGGTGAAACCGCATCTCTACTAAAAATACAAAAAAAATTAGCCAGGCGTGGTGGCGGGCGCCTGTAGTCCCAGCTACTGGGGAGGCTGAGGCAGGAGAATGGCGTGAACCCGGGAGGTGGAGCTTGCAGTGAGCCGAGATCGCGCCATTGCACTCCAGCCTGGGCAACAGAGCAAGACTCCGTCTAAAAAAAAAAAAAAAAGAAAGGAAAAGGTGTCCAAACATCGGTTGCTGTAAGTTATAGCAAGTCAGCCAAGACCTCTTGTAAACGCTAAAACTTAGCTCTGACCGCCTTAACGGAAGGTCTTGAAATTCTTCGTGTATACAGAAAGCCATTCAGGAAGCCCACCTCCTAACAGCAGGGGCTAGTGACAGGACGTCTGTCTGCAATAATCAGATGATTCAACAGTTACCAATTCTACCCCCATCAGAGGGAAAACTCATGCCAGAAGAACAGATGGCCCAACCTTCCAAGTGACCTGTGAATAGATCAGGAATAAGACAATAGTCATAAATTTAAGTTAGCTTACTTAACTTAAACTGATTGTACAGGTCAACTAGTACAGTAAACACTAGTATTTGGTAAGCACTCAGTATTTTGATAAATACATTCAGGAAAAAACTTTTTTATTTCAGATTGCATTCAGAGCCCAGCACTAGTGATCACTGGCAATTAATTCAGTATACTCGCTAAAAATTTTTTGGATTTGTACAGTACTTACATAAGTTTGATTACCATGCTCTCATGTGTTTGCCATTTTTAAACACAGTTTTGAGATGAGGACCCTCTAGGCCATGCCAGCGTCTGGTTTCCTGAGACACTCACTCCAGGCTTTCATTCCCATCTCAGAACCCAGTCACTACCACTTACCCTACTCTTTCTTCCATGTTACCATGCCACTGCCACTTCGCAGGATTGCAGAATAAATTCCACAGAAAGTTCTAGGCCACTTCACTAGGCTCCTAGCTGAGCCACTCACCTCCACCCTTCTCAGAACCCTTAATTGGCTTCTACCTCCCATCAGAAGAAAACTGTTACGCCGGCCTGCAAAGTCCAGCATGCTTTGCCCTCCTTCTCTTAGAACCCCCATCCTCATTCCCTCCTCTAGCTATTCTGGCTTCCTTGCTGTTGCCAGAACACACAGAGCAGCCTCCTGCCCTTAGGCCTCATGCCTTAGGGCCTTCAGCATCCCTGTCCCATCTTCCCCGTGCCCTTCCCCCAGGCAGCCGTGCTCTGGAGGCTCCTTCAGGTCTCAGCCTCGTGTTGCTTATCAGAGAAATCCTCCTGGACCATCTCGTAGAAAAGGCCTTGCCAACAGGTAGGATTCTCTCCGCCCCATCCGCACCTTCCAGCTCATCTGGCCACACTCTTCCTCTTAGCACTCATCACCCACTGATGGGCCTCGCCTGTGTGTTGCTCTGCTTTGCTTTGTGCTGTATCCTTAGGGTGGAAGTAGGGCCTGGCCCACAGGGGGCACTTGGTATTAAGTGAATAAAAAGCATTCATTTGTATTAAACATAAGTTGTAGGCCCACTAGGTTAAAAAAAAAAAAAGAAAGAAAGAAAGAAATAAAAGGTCCATACCTTCTACGAGTGTTCCTGTCTTCTTAGAGCCCTGGGGAAAGGCTCAGCGTCTGGGCTGAGGGAGGAGGACATTAGAAGGCACAGAAAGAGCCCTATGAATGAACCTTCTCAGGGTCCGCAGCCCCTCTCTGCTCCCCACTCACCAAGCTCACCACACAGCACTGAAAGGTAGGAAAGAGCTGGAGATTGCAAATGACAGATCAAAGAATGTCACAGAAATTCAGGAATCTAAACAGTATCATAGCAGAAAGATTTGAAAAGAGAAAATCTGGCCAGGCACAGTGGCTCATGCCTGTAATCTCAGCTCTTTGGGAGGCTGAGGCGCGTGAATCACGAGGTCAGGAGATCAAAACCATCCTGGCTAACATGGTGAAACCCCATCTGTACTAAAAATACAAAAAATTAGCCGGGCGTGGTGGTGGGCGCCTGTAGTCCCAGCTACTTGGGAGGTTGAGTCAGGAGAATGGCATGAACTGGGAGACAGAGCTTGCAGTGAACCAAGATCGCGCCACTGCACTCCAGCCTGGGCAACAGAGGGGTTCCTCTCTACCTCTCTAGACACGGCCATTAAAACCCATTTTTTTCTTTGAGACTCTGTCTCAAAGAAAAAAAGAAAGAAAGAAAAAAAAATCTTACCTGAAGGCCGGAAAACGCAAAGGTCACACACAGCTCCCAAACTGGAAGCAGCACCTAAGGGTAGCCCAAAGTCAACGGCAGAGTGATGGGAGGAATGAGACACCCGATTCGGAGTGTGAGACAGAAAGCAGCCCCCATCCAGAGTAGGGAAACAATGATGCTGATGTCATCATCGACAGTGGAGGCAATGGGGTGGGTGAAGTGAAAAAGGCAGCCATCATCTTAATGCCTAATGTGTACACAGCACTTTACAGTTTAGAAAGCACCAATACAGGCTCACTTCAGCAGCACATACACTAAAATTAAAACAGCAGAGATTAGCATGTCCGTTGCACAAAGATGACATGCAAATTCATGAAGCATCTCATATTTCAAGAAAAGAAACGAAAAAAAAGCACCAATACAAATGTGGCTTTGTTAATTCACATAGAAAGACAGTATGGTGTGCAATGATTAGCATTCCCATTTTACAGGCAAGGAAATCAAGGAAATCAAGGCTCAGAAAGGTCAAGTGATTTCTTACCCAAGATTACACAGCAAGCAAGTAGCAGAGTTGGAGCTTCAGGGGTCTTACAGCTCCAAGGACTCCCAGCCCTTTTAATCTCCCAATTCCACACGAACTTGATTACCAAGTCCCCTCTCAACATGATTAATAGGAATTTACCCACATTAGGCTAATGACTGTTCAAAAGCAGGCTGCCCCTCTTGAGATCCTCCAAAGATTTACTCCACAACCTCTTTACTTGGAAGAAATTCGGTGTTCTCTGAGCCTTCTTAGGGTGCGCAAAAGCTGAACTCACCAAAGGGAAGTCAAACCTAAGCCTTTTATAAAGGTTGCCTCAGGGCTCTCTGGGAACCCACAGTCAAGTAGCTGCAGAATAACTAAACAAAGCTGCTAGTGAAAGTATTTCTGTGTGAAGATGCACCCTTTGCAAAAATGTTCACTACAAGGACCCATATTTTTCAATAAGCACCTTCAACATGTCATCACCATAGTTTTTCATAGAAACTTGGTTTCAGAAAACCCGTGACAGGTTCATTGAATTTATTAGAACTGCATTCTTCACTTGAAAATATCTTACATGCTATAAAACATTTTAAAAACCCCGAACATTCATAAATCCATGACGATGTTGTTCTGCTTTTTTCACCAGCAGGTAGATGTAAATTGAAAGAGAAGGAAGGCCGGGCGCGGTGGCTCAAGCCTGTAATCCCAGCACTTTGGGAGGCCGAGACGGGCGGATCACGAGGTCAGGAGATCGAGACCATCCTGGCTAACACGGTGAAACCCCATCTCTATTAAGAAATACAAAAAACTAGCCGGGCGAGGTGGCGGGCGCCTGTAGTCCCAGCTACTCGGGAGGCTGAGGCCGGAGAATGGCGTGAACCCGGGAGGCGGAGCTTGCAGTGAGCTGAGATCCGGCCACTGCAGTCCAGCCTGGGTGACAGAGCGAGACTCCGTCTCAAAAAAAAAAAAAAAAAAAAAAAGAAAGAGAAGGGGAATTTGCCCTGGTGTTTCAAGAGGTCCAAAGCTGGGCCCTTCCAAGCTCAGGAGGGAGAAGCAAGTGAGAGAAATAAGCTACTCTCCTGGAAATACTGCCAGGCTTCCAGGTCCCTGGCTTCTGGGCTAGGTTAATAAGAACAAGCACACAGGCAGCCTTGAGAAAGGGCTGAGAAGGCAAAGACAGTTCCAGCAGTCACAATCAACACCTTGAATTGCACTGGAAGTAGATGGAAAGTCAAGTCTGACACCCAGCACTAGCCCAGGGTACTCCCTGGGCAGCAAACTCTTGGCTCTGGGCATCAGCTGGTGCTATGGGAGGGCCCTTTCCTCTGTGGAAGGCTTGGAGGGGGTCAGAGGAGGTAACCGGGCTCTGGGGCTGTGCATCTGTCCTCTAAAAGGCAGGGGCAACCCCCAGATCCAGGGAAGCAGCCAGCCCTGGGACAGAGCAGGGGTGCCTCTCTAGACATGGCCATGAAAACCCACCGGACACTCCCCCGGGATGTTTCTTTCCTTCTGCACAATGTCACCTCCATCTATTTAGATTGAGTATTTTCCAGCCTGCCTCGAGCCAGCCAGATGTTGCCTTTCAAAGAGTACGTATTTTTCTAATTATTTCCAGGAAAAGCAAAGAGTCTTCAGCCACTGAGGTCTGCCATGGAATTTACTTTTCCCCACAAAGGGCTGCGGGTCAGCCTCTGCCCATTGCTCTCAGTGGGCACACAGGAGGGCAGACTCCAAATCCCTGCAGTCAATGAATCCTGTTTGGAAATAAACTCCTTGGCATCAGTAAAGAGTTAATTCGCCCCCCAGGTTTTGCATTCTGTTTTCTGGGTTTGGGAGGTGGTTTTTAACCTCCTATTTCTTTGCATGGAACTTTACTGTTGTTGGGGGCGGGGAAAGCATTTTAAACACACCTCCATGCTTGCAAAAACAGTATCATTTTCTTAGCGGCAGAGTCTTGGCCCAAATGCTTCCAGGAAACCAGCACGTTGTCCTGGGCCCCAAAGAGGGGCGTTTCAACCTGGCTGACAAAGCTTAGCATGAGTCAGGGGCAGGCTGGTCTGGCCAAGACCACCATGGAGGTTGCCACTGAGCAGACAGACCCCTTCGTCAATAGCTGGCAATCAAGGCTCCTTGAAAGACTTCCCTGACATCAAGTCCTGGCAAGCACTGTGGAAAGTACAGCCTCCAAACGATAGCAAAGGATTCGATGGTGGCCTTTTCTGACATCATTTGAACCACCACCTCCAATTTCTCTAGAAGATTCAGAAAAGTGCCCACCCCTTATATTTTCATTTGAAATAATGCATGTATGCAGTTAGAATCTCCGATGTCTTCTGCCTGCTGTCTTGTCAAAATGATTCAAGCCGGTAGCCCTAAACCCCTGCACTGAGGGCTGGGAAATACCTTCCTGGGGGTGAGATGGCAAAAAACAAAAGGTCCCCATGAGTAACTTAATCTAAGGCAGAAAAGGGCAGAGGTCAGAGCAGTTGAAGCCTTTGAACTCTTTACCTCAATGCCATTGGGTACTTAACTTGTCAAACACTTACCAAGCACCTACTATGTGCAAGTCACTGCACCTTCAAGATGGTGTTGGAGACACACTGTGAAACCAACAGAGAGCAGGGGTATTCCTTGGGTTAGGTTCTGCTGCATGTAATGGAAAATCCAAAATAATTTTGGCTTAACCAATAAGATAGAAGTGTGGAGGCAAGCAGTCCAGGGTTGGGATCATGGCTCTGCGGTCATTAGGGATCCAGGCTCCTTTCTTTATGCCCTACTTACTTAGAGCATGGTGTGCTAGTCCATTTGGCATTGCTGTAAAGGAATACCCAAGGCTGGGTAATTTATAAAGAAAAGAGGTTTATTTGGCTCACGGTTCTGCAGGCTGTACAAGCATGGTACCAGCATCTGCTCAGCTTCTAGTGAGGCCTCAGGAAGCTTTCACTCATGGCAGAAGGTAAAGAGGGAAGAGGCATACCACATGGCAAGAGCAGGAGCAACAGAGGTGCCACACTCTTTTAAGCAACCGGCTCTCACATGAAATAGAACAAGAACTCACTCACTCACCATGGGGAAGGCACCAAGCCATTCATGAGGGATCTACTCCCACGACCCAAACACCTCCCACCAGGCCCCACCTCAACATGGGGGATTACAATTCAACATGAGATTTACAGGGGACAAAACGCCCAAGCCATATCACGTGGCTTCCATCTTCATGGTGACCTCACGATCCAAGATGGCTGCTGGACTTCAGCCATTGTGTCCATATTCCAAGCAGTACGTAGAAGGACAGAGAAAAAGAAAAAGGATACATTACCCATAGAAGTCAGTCCCTGGAACCTTTCCACAAGCCTTCGCATTTCACTTACTAGAGCTTAACTCACTAGCCCATGAACAGGAGAAGAGGAGGCTTGGAAATACTGTCTTTTGGCGTGGCACACTGTACATCCTCCAAAAAAAATCAAGCTTTTGGGTACTGAAGAAGAAGAGGAGAAACAGGCACCGGATATAAAATTAGCAGTCTTTACCACAAAATGCGTAATAAGGGAATTTGAGAATGAGCCAATTTGGAGCGCTACTAAGTTCAGAAGAATTGGTAGTAGAAAAAAGGATAGTTATTAAAGGATGAAGGCTCAAATGAAATTATTCTTCAAGGACAACTAAACACTTCATCAGGTTGAAGCTGTTTTGAACAATTTTCCAGAACCATCCACCTTTGAACTGAACATTCGAGGTGGCAAGGAAATGTCTTAGGCATGCTAGAACTGGGGCGCCAGCAGAATCACTTGGGAACTTTTTAAAAATTCACATCCCTGAGACCCATTCTTGGAAATTCTGATGCATGGTTTGGAGTTGAGGCCTAAAATTCTGCATTTAGAAAAGAAAAAGGCAGCTGGGCATGGTGGCTCAATGTATACATCATCCAATTCTACTTCCAGTAATTAACTCTGACCAGAAGAATTATACACACACATCATAGAGTACAAATACTTATATATGAGGTATTTATAATAGTTCAAATATCCATTAATAGAAGATTGGCTAAATTATGATAGATCTATGCCATAGATATATGGAACACCAGGAAGTTATTAAAAACAACCAACAAAAATTTATATACACAGCCATAGAAAGTATCCAAATATATTGTTAAAAATACAAAAATTAGTACCAAAATAACATAGAGTAACCCCATCTCTCTAAAATAATATAAAGTTACAGAAAAATCTAAAAAAGTTTATCAAATCCTTAAAGAGTAGTTATGACTAGAGATGATAAAAAAGAGTACCTTTCATTTAAATAACATATTTTTGTAATGCTTCAATTTTCATTGCAAACAGGCATTTTTTTTTTTTTTTTAATTTGAGACAGAGTCTCACTCTCTCGCCTAAGATGGAGTACAGTGGTGCAATCCTGGCTCACTGCAACCTCTAGCTCCTAAGTTCAAGCGATTCTCCTGCCTCAGCCTCCCAAGTAGTTGGGAATACAGGCAGGCACCACCACATCTGGCTAATTTTTGTATTTTTAGTAGAGACAGGGTTTCACCAGGTTAGCAAGGCTGGTCTCCAACTCCCGACCTCAGATGATCCGCCCGCCTTGGCCTCCCAAAATGCTGAGATTAGAGGTGTGAGCCACCATGCCCACACAAACATGTATTATTTTTATAGTAAGACAGAAAAAAAGTGACTGGAAGCTCAAATGGGCTTTGAGCATCCAAAACTGTGTGTGCTGCGAAGCCTACCATTTTCTTTTTCGGCAACAAGCTGTCTCAAGCACAGCACCCAGCAAAAAACACAATTCAAACTCAGCTTCCTTCACATACAACTTAACACAGATGGAAGTTATAATCCTTAGCCCAAAGCCAAGCAGAAGCAACAAAAGCATGAGCTACTAACAGTATCAGTTACAGAAAGTGACAAAAGAACCACAATAAGCAGTCATAAGAATGAGAAGAGGCTGGGTGCAACGGCTCACGCCTATAATCCCAGCACTTTGAGAGGCGGAGACAGGCCTGAGGTCAGGAGTTCAAGACCAGCCTGGCCAATATAGCAAGACCCCCATCTCTACAAACAAAAAATTTAAAACTTGGCTAGGCATGATGGTGCACACCTGTACTCCCAACTACTGGAGAGGCTGAGGTAGGAAGATGGCTTGGGCCCAGGAGTTTGAAGCTGCAGTTAGCTATGATTATGTCACTGCACTCCCACTTTGGTGACAGAGTGAGACCTCATTTAAAATAAAAAAAAAGGTATTAGAAATACAGCAATTTCTACAGCTATATAGTGTAGGAACAAGGAGACTTACATACCTAGAGCCTCTAAGGATATCTCCAATAACAAACAAGATTAATAAGAATGAAAATAGTGAGTTTTATTTAGGGTCTAAGTTTTCATAGAGATGGGGTCTCACCATGTTGCCCAGGCTGGTCTCAAATTCCTGAGCTCAAGCAATCCTCCAGCCTCAATGCTGGAGGCTCCCCTCCCAAAGTGCTAGGATTACAGGCATGAGCCCCTGCACTCGGCCTGCAATCCTCAATGGACAGATTCCATACTCCGCTCTGAAGATAAAACTCAGAGATCTTTACTCATTGTCATGAAGATGTAAAATCAGAATTGTAGTACTGTCCATTTCTTGTGTCTTTCTTGTGTATTTATTTTTCCTATTTTCCCCATACAGAATTTTGTTAGCAAAAAAAAAAAAAAAAAAACTATAGATGACCTGGGTCTTCAGGTGATTAAGCATGGCTTCAAAAAACAAGATTCTACTTTTCAAAAACTAATCAACCAAAATTGTGACCAATAATACAGAGTATTCAAATATGGACTACAATTAGAATTTGGGGATTAAATTAAATATTAAAGAAGTAGAGCGTGGAATCATAGTTATGAGAGGCTAGGAAAGGTAGGGAAGAGGGGAGGATAGGAAGAAGTTGGTGAACAAAGTTACAGCTAGATAGGAGAAATAAGTTAATAATTTATTGCACATTTTCAAATAGCTAGAAGATAGATTTCAAATGTTCACAATGCAAAGGATTGACAAATATTTGAGGTGATGAATATATTAATCACCCTAAAGGACTTCCCTAAAAAGCCCACCTTCTATCTTACTGCTTCCTCCACCCCTCTGAGCGCTTTATATAAATCCTAATTTAGCCAATCCTCTATTAATGATCATCACACACTGTATACATATATCAAAATATCACTTTGTTCTCCCATAAGTATGTACAATTATGTGCCAACTAAAAATAAAAGGAAAGAAGAATTTATGAGAGCAAAAATAAAATTTAAAGGGCGTGGATTTTCAAAATAATAAATTTTTTAAAAATATTCATGGTTAAACAACAAAAACATGGACTTAATGCATTTGGAGGAAACTTTGGGGCAATTTTTGTTAAAAATACAAGGCCTCTGCACCAAATGATAAAGTACTGTGTTCTCTATTCAAAATGCTGTTCCCACGTGTTAATCTTCAAGTGGGTTAAAACAATAGAGGTATATGTACCTTCCCAACAACCTGCCGGTTTGAGTAAACTCAGTTTACACCATGACTCCAGCCTGGTTTTCCAATATGCTCAGTTATTACGTTTGAAAGACTGGTTTTTCAAACAACACGCTGCCGCGAGGATCCCACTTTCCCACGGTGCCAGCGTTTGCTTCTCTGGGAGCCGGAGCACACAGTACTTCCCAGCACTGCAGGACCAGGTGCATGGCAGGCACACAATAAGAGCTGGCTTCCTTTCCCCTTTCCCTCTTCCTCCAAATAGAACAGGAAAACGGCGATATAATACAAACCTATAATACCACTTATTCTTTCTTCCTAGGCTTCTATTCATCGTTTTCCTATTTCATTATACGGCCATCCAAAATCCCCATTAACAGTAACTTGCTTGCAGGAAACAACCCCAATTTGCATTCAAAGAACAAAAAAGGAAAGAAAAGCATATATATATATATATATTTAAATATATATATATATGTAAAAAAAAGCAGAGGGGAAAGAGGAAATATAGCCAAATATTAACATGTGTTTATCTTCATGATAGAACTGAAAAGTTTTTAATTTTCATCTTACACTTTTCTGTATTTTCCAAATGCTTTACAATAAGCATCTTTTTTTTTTTAATCATTACAATTAAAAGTAAAAAAAAAGATTGAAATTTAAATGGTGCTGGGTGCGGTGGCTCACGCCTGTAATCCCAGCATTTTGGGAGTCCGAGGCAGGCAGATCTTGAGGTCAGGAGTTCAAGACCAGCCTGACCAACATGGTGAAACCCCATCTCTACTGAAAATACAAAAATTAGCCAGGCGTGGTGGCACGCACCTGTAATACCAGCTACTCGAGAGGCTGAGACAGGAAAATGGCTTGAACCCAGAAGGCAGAGACTGCAATGAGCTGAGACCACACCATTGTACTCCAGCCTGGGTGACAGAGCAAGACTCCATCTCAAAAAAAAAAAAGAAAAAGGAAAAGAAAGAAAGAAATTTAAGTAGTACAAGGTGTTCCACTTCATATTCTACAAATAATAAAATAGTGATAAAGACTACATAATCAAGAAAAAAAGGCTCATGACATGTCAAAGGACACAGGAATAACATAAAATAATCTATACCCCACAATTAAAACTATGGGAAAAAATTAAATAATAAAATTATCATGGGGGGTTTTTCTCCTTTTTCTGGTTTCTGTAAAGTGATTCTATTACTTTTATAATTCAAAAATTAGCTTGTGAAGCACTATAAAAATTAATGTATAAAATGTACATCAAAAAATAAGTAAGACATCTTAAGGACCCGGTCTTAGTAACTCGCAAGACGAGATACTGAGAGAGTTAGGATCGGGAGCATCCTAATTCAGGAGTCAGTAATACCATTTTCTCCAACACTGCCACTCCGCCAAATGGAGGCAGCCTCCACAAAGGCCTGCGGGTCCCCTGTGGGTCACAGGCTGATGATGGAGGAGAACCGTGTTGACTGCTTCATAGCAACATTGGCTCCCTGCTTCAAAGCCAGCAATGGTTTACAAATGCCACAGACTCCAGGGCTTTTTGACCTCAGTCTACCATCCCCTGTTCACTTCCTCCCTGCAGCTACATGGGCTTCTGGTCTGTTCCTCCTCACATGCCTATGTTTTCTTCCCCCCTAGTCTCAGGTTCAATATCACCTTCCCAAAAAGGCCTTCCCTAAAAAGTCCACCTTCTATCTTCCTACCTCCTCTACCCCTCTGAGCGCTTCTCACAGCTCTCCAAGGAGACATGATCCACAACACTGACCTTTGATCTTCTTGTGAAGATCAATGTAAATCAGTCCCCAGATCGTCTTCGGAAACCCCACTTCTCATCGCTCTGGGCTTTGCTTATACCAAGGCCTAATCATTGTGTCTTAAAAGCTATGAGTTGGTGTACAGCCCGTTCCTACACTCAGCTCTGCCACGCACTCACCACTTGACCTGAGCAAGTCTTTCAACATGCCTGGTGCCTATTTCCTTACCTATAAAAAGAGGGGATTGGGCTCACTCATCCTGACAGCCCATCCCAGCTCTAACATTTCCACATTTCATGATTCAGAAATATCATGATAAAATATTCTCTCAAAATGACGTGCATGTAAACATACACACTTTTAAATCATAGCGAGAATACTTTATTACTTTATAGCATAGCAGTAACGTGCAACCTTTTGAGAAAAGTTTAACAAGTAGGTCACAGCCAGCAATGCGTTCTCTCATTTTCTTGCTAATCCAGTGAAGATGTGTTCAAATGACACATGTGAATGGCAGAAATGTAAATACCAAAGAAACCATATAATAGGGAGAAGGGTACAGACTTCCTCTCCTACTGCTAGCTGGGCAGTCTCTGCTTCCCTCCCTCTTCTCCAGGTGAAGAACCATGGGTTCCTTGGCCCTGTTACAGGAAGGAGCTCCAGCCATGTTTTCTCTCTCTCCCCAAGTAGGCCACACTCAAAGGCATGGTGATAGCTCCTTCCTTGTGTTCCTAGAATTCATAAGAATATGGCTGTCTCCAGCCAGGTGGACTAATGGTTAGTGTAGCCAGGCAGAGAACACTTTTGATGGCTTTATAGCAACATTGGCTCTCTGCTTCAAGGCCAGCAATGGTTTACAGAGACCACGGACTACAGGGCTCTTTGACCTCGGTCTACCATCACCTGTTCACTTCCTCCCTGTGGCTACATGGGCTTCTGATCCATTCCTCTTCACATGCCTATATTTTCATCCCCCCTAGCCTCAGATTAAATGTCACCTTCCGGAAGAAGCCACGTCCCAGAAGACTGACTTCTTTCTGCAAGACTTTAGGGAACCATGCCCTGAACCCACAGATTGATGTAATCTCTCCCAGTGCTCCAACAGTGCCCTATGCATGGATTCTACATTGGACTATGATTATATGATTTCTGAGTCTTTCTCTTCTCCTGGACTATAAACTCCTAGAGGGCAGAAATCAAGTTATATTCGTCATTACGTATCAGCACAACACCTTCCAGATAGCTAGAGCACTGTAATTGTTAAAATTGTTATTACCAGGGTAAGTCTATAGGCTATGGAATCAGAATCCATATCAAGTTTGATACAATGCAATTCTACCACACACCCACCAGAATGATGGAAATGAAGATGATAGGCAATACAGTGTTGACACCAGAGCCACTGGAACCCTCTGCTAGGTGGGAGTGTAGAAAACAGTTTCACACGGTGGCTCAAGCCTGTAATCCCAGCACTTTGGGAGGCCGAGACGGGCGGATCACGAGGTCAGGAGATCGAGACCTTCCTGGCTAACACAGTGAAACCCCATCTCTACTAAAAAATACAAAAAACTAGCTGGGCGAGGTGGCGGGCGCCTGTAGTCCCAGCTACTCGGGAGGCTGAGGCAGGAGAATGGCGTAAACCCGGGAGGCGGAGCTTGCAGTGAGCTGAGATCCGGCCACTGCACTCCAGCCTGGGCGACAGAGCGAGACTCCATCTCAAAAAAAAAAAAAAAGAAAACAGTTTCACAGTATAGAACACAGCTCCACCCCTATTAAGACCCAGCAGTGCTGACCTAGAAATATACTCAAGGAGCCACATACATATACAAAGCATGTACAAGAATGAACACAATTAGGCATATGGCGGCTCACACCTATAATCCCAGCACTTTGGGAGGGCAAGGCAGGTGGATCACTAGAGGTAGGAGTTCAAGACCAGCCTGGCCAACATGGCGAAACCCTGTCTCTATTAAAAATAAAAAATTAGCCAGGCATGGTGGTGTGCACCTGTAGCCCCAGCTACTTGGGAGGCTGAGGCAGAAGAATCGCCTGAACCCGGGAGGCGGAGGTTTTAGTGAGATGAGATTGCACTACTGCACTCAAGCCTGGGCAATAGAGGAGACTTTGTTTCAAAAAAAAAAAAAGAGAGAGAGAGAGAGAGAACAATTAATAACAGCCAAGAACCAAAAACAACCAAAGTCCATCAACAGTAGAATTACTCTCTGTTCATTCTTGTACATGCTTTCTATATGTTTGCAGCTTTTTTTTTGAGACCAATTACTGAGGCATATTTGTACATTAAACTATACAATAAGAAATGTAGCAATATATTTAGCAATGAGAAAAAACAAATTATTGCTACACGCAAATCCATGTATTTCACATCAATGGATGAATTTCACAAACATAATACTAAGTAAAAAAAGTCAAATACAAAGAATACATACTGTATGAATATGATTCTGTTTTTATGAAGTTCAAGAACAGCCAAAGCTTATCTGTGGTGATAGAAACAGAATAGTAGGCAACTTTGTTGAAAAATAACAACTAGGGGAAGCACAAGAAAACTTCTAGAAGATTCTTTGCATTATAATTTATGAACTTTTTACTTTTAAAAAAAAAACGTTTAACTCAGTTTGTACCATAGTGCTAACCACTTAGCAGCTGCATGGTCTTGGGCAAACGTCTTAACCTTAAGCTTCAGTTTCTACATTTGAAAATGAGGATAAAAACAAAACCATCCCCTACTTGATGGGAATGTGATGAGAATTAAATTAGGCAATGCACGTAGAGTGCTTAACATAATGCCCAGCACAGGGCAGAGCCCAATATACAACAGCAAAAATAGCAGCAGCAAAGTTCTACTGATGTCTTACTTGGTACCAGGCACTGCTCTTAGCTTTAAGCCCTTAATCACTGTGCAATACACCTCGCCCATCTCCTGTTCTTATTAACAAGTCAAGGCCAGACGCAAAGGCTGTGACCTGGGCATTCAGTAGCCGTCTGTGCATAACACGAATCACAACATTCATTTCAAGAAGGATGAATCACTAGTTATGCTGCTGCTGAGGTTTCAAAGAAAAGAAACTGGCAGAAGTCACACATTGGGATTATGTAGCTTCAGAAAGCATAAGCTGCTTTTTGCAGAAGCAGGAAGATTTTATTCTGGTGAAATCACTCATGTTGAATTGAGGACTCATTTGGGAACTGAAGGAACTTATCTTTCTTCCCTAAGGAAACAGAAGAGACAACTAACACTCTGTTAAAAGTTATTCATGTTGACTAGCTAAATTTACTACCTTTTAATGCAGTTCAGATTTAAAATTAAAATAATTGGGTTTTTTTGGGGGTTTTTTTGTTTTTTTTTTTTTGAGACAGAGTCTCACTCTGTTACCCAGGCTGCAGTGCAGTGGCATGATCTCGGCTCACCACAACCTCCACCTCCTGGGTTCAAGCAATTCTCCTACTTCAACTTCCCAAGTAGCTGGGATTACAGGCACACACCACCACACCCAGCTAATTTTTGTATTTTTTAGTAGAGACAAGGTTTAACCATATTGGCCAGGCTGGTCTCGAGTGATCTGCCCACCTCAGCCTCCCAAAGTACTGGGATTACAGGCATGAGCCACTGCGCCCGGCCAGATAATTGTTTAAGTACATGCTTACTGTGTAGTGACTGAAAATGTTGCTCATGAAGCAAGGGGCTCAGATCATGTAAGATCTTCTCCAGTCACACCACTAGGAATGCTCCTGACTGTGGACACTAAGCAGGGTCAGATCTGATTAGTACTTGGAAGGGAAATTACAATAGGTCATTTGTAACACTGATACAATAGCCTCCAATTTACAAGACTAACCTGTACATTTAAGAATGGGCTCAATTCTCATGAATTGTGGCTTCAAATAAGAAAAAGCAAACTGCCTGATTTTGAACCCACCCCCACCATTTACTAGTTAAGTCACCTTAGGCAAGTTACTTAATCTCTCTGTATCTCAGTTCCTTGGTAAAAATGGAATCGACAGTGTTATTTTAAGAACCAAATGAGCCAGGCGCGGTGGCTCACGCCTGTAACCCCAGCACTCTGGGAGGCCAAGGCGGTGGATCACCTGAGGTCAGGAGTTCAAGACCAGCCTGGCCAACATGGAGAAACCCCATCTCTACTAAAAATACAAAAAATTAGCTGGGTGTGGTGGCATGTGCCTGTAATCCCAGCTACTCAGGAGGCTGAGGCAAGAGAATCACTTTAACGCAGGAGGCGGAGGTTGTGGTGAACCAAGATCGCGCCATTGCACTCCAGCCTGGGCAATGAGAGCGAAACTCTGTCTTTAAAAAAAAAAAAAAAAAAAAATTATCCTCATGTGGAGGCACAGGCCTGTGGTCCCAGCTACTCTGTATGTTGAGATGGGAGGATGGCTTGAGCCTAGGAGGTTGAGGCTGCAGTGAACCATGATCATGCCACTGCACTCCAGCCTGGGTGATAGAGTGACAAGACGCTTTGGCTTTTTTAAAACAAACAAACAAAAAAGTTAATACATGTTAAGTACTTAGAACAGTATCAGGCACTGTTGAGTGACACAGAAGTATTAGTATCATTAATTTTTATTATACTTTCTGATGCAGATGCAGAATTCATGTAAAATTATACAACTTAGCCACAAAAACTGCAGATGTAATATAGACTGTCTGAAAACCAGAGGAGGTTATATACTAAGATCATGTCAAGTGAGCATGACATTTGGTCTTTGTAGTAATATTTACGCACACACAGAAACACATGTGCTTTCTCTCTCTTTCTTCTCTGTCTCTCAAGATTTCTCTCAAGGTCTGCTCTGGAACATAACGTACCAATGATCTCAGGTTCTTTGAATCCCAAAATGATCCCCAAAAAAAGATAATTCAAATATTACTTTTCTTTAAATATTACTTTTCTATTACTTTTTTAAAAAGATTAGTTAAATATTACTTTTCTTCCAAGTATATCGAAGAACCCATTAAACACACACACGCATATATGTACACACACACCCCCACACTGAAAAGGTACACTTGTTTTTTGCATTTCAAAAGCACACTGGAATCATTCCACTGCACATTAGAGGAGCAAAGTGGATGGTGTTCAAATACAGACTCTTCACCCTGTAGCAGAGAAGGCCTACTAAGCTTTTACATTTTCCTCCAATTGTGAACACTGAAAGCTTTTCATTTTGTTCCAAAGGAAATGATCTTACCACAGCTCAACGATACTATCATTGTCTGAATAAAGTGGGTATCCGGTGGCCATTGCAGAAGGTCTAAATGCTAAAACCCAAGGGTATAGAAGTTAAAAGTAATTCAATAGAAATGTCAGTTACAACATTCTTTCTTTTGATTTATGACAGTCAAACTCAGAACCCTGGAGCAAGGGAATTAAGAAGAATACGGCACAATGTAAGGGTAGCAGTCTGCATCCCCTCCATCCACCCTTGCCATTAAAAAGGCCTTCAATACCCATTTTATTTTTCTATATGGAAGAGAATTATACTTGAAAATACCACCACACATAATTCTTTCGTCTCACCAACAGGCATATTCGCACTCTTCTATATATTCTATATTTCTGATTCACCAATACTGGCCAATCAGGTTGAAAATCCCTCTCTCACAACTGTCATCTGTGGCTTATTGCTGTTATCAAAGTCACATCATTTTTATGTATTAGTCCAAGGTATCAAAGAACTTTATATCTCCTTTAAAAAAATAACTGTTCATTCTATACTTAGTAGATTTTAAACATCTAGACTCCATTGAAGCTACTCACTATTAACACAGTTAGCATGAGATGGTGGTTTCTTGCTTTTGCTCTACCCTCAGTTGTAAAAACCTCACACGGCTTTATTATCCAGAACCTGGGGCAGTAGGCTTCAGTAGGAGACAGATGACGAACAGAAAGGCTCATACTGACACTGATTCCTTAGCAATGAATTAGATTCTGGGAGCTCAAGGAAAAAGTAGGAAATGACAGCCATATTTCTCTGCAAGATAGATTTCCAGCAGAACGGACTTTCTTGCTGACTCGAGCTGCTTGGTTGGGTTTCAGCAACTCATAAACTTGTGTTAGGTCTTGACCTAAACATTCATTCATTCTTCAAATGTGTATTTGTCTCTACTAGGTAGAAGATACTGTGCCAGGTACCCCAAGAAATTTAAAATGACCTTCTTTCACTCCTGGACTTCTCCCCCCTCCCCAACCTCCCTCTAGGCCAACCACACACAGCTAAATGCACTCCTATCCTCTCACACCATGTCTCAGATAATGCTCCTGTTAGGGCCTCGGTTTCCTCTCTTTAATTTCTCCCACCGCTACTAAGAAAACACCTATCACTTTCTTTTGTATTATAAAGGTAATACACATTGTGATATTTACAAAATTCAAGCAGCCAAGAAGGGCATGAAATGAAAAACAAAATTTCATGAAATGAAAACCAAAACCACACCACCATCCCACGGCCCAGAAATAACCATATCTCTTGGTTCCAGAAATTTATATTTGCAATAAAAAATTAAGACTTTTTTCCCGCCATCTTACGGTGCTGAAAAAAATTAAGACTTTTATTGTAATGGTATCAGGTGGGGGGAAACAAAGAAAATTTTGAAGGTCTATATTTTTGCAAACAAAAAAATGGGATCTCAGAATGCATGCTGATTTGCATCTTTTCTGTGCTTTCCTCCTTTCCTGCCTCTGGACATCACTCTGAATAAGGAAATGATGGGTGGAGCAGCAACAGCCACACTGAGATCATGAGGAAACAAGCTTGAAGGCAAACATCAAACACTGAGGCAAGGAAAGAGGAAATAAGCCTGGGTCTTTAAACTAACTCCCCCAACAGCCCAGACTTTGGACTTGTTTACATGAGGTAACAAATGTCATTTTGAAATGTCTTATTTAAACTACTTGTTAACCACTTTTTGCTTTTTTTAGTCCTATGTGAACCACCTTCAATTGAATTTTGTTTGCTTGCAAGTAAAAGCAGCCCCCCTGCCAAACCGCTCTCTAGACAGAAGCCAGTGAATTTATAATCCTGCACACAGCACGTGTGAGAGTGTCTGTCTCCTCACACCCTTGGCTTTACAAGGTTTTGGTCCCTAGATAGAAGCCCAGTGAATTTATAATCCCGCACACACCATGTGTGAGAGTGTCTGTCTCCTCACACCCTTGGCTTTACAAGGTTTTGGTCCCCATCTATTCCTGGTGCATTTTCACTAGTGGCTAGAGCCTTTTCTTCCTCAAAGTCTAGCAGCTCTTCACTAAAGAAATGGCCCACTGCGGCCGGGCGCGGTGGCTCACGCCTGTAATCCCAGCACTTTGGGAGGCCGAGGCGGGTGGATCACGAGGTCAGGAGATCCAGACTATCCTGGCTGACATGGTGAAACTCCGTGTCTACTAAAAATATAGAAAATTAGCTGGGCGTAGTGGCGGGCGCCTATACTCCCAGCTACTCAGGAGGCTGAGGCAGGAGAATGGCATGAACCCGGGAGGCGGAGCTTGCAGTGAGCTGAGATCGCACCACTGCACTCCAGCCCGGGCGACAGAGCAAGACTCCATCAAAAAAAAAAAAAAAAAGAAAGAAAGAAATGGTCCATTGCAAAGCAGTAACCGCAAGGCTGCTTATCTTTGGCCAGTATTTCATTCATTCTAATTCGCCTGTGTCATCCCATATGGGCACAAGGCTCACATGGCTTCTTCCAAAGCAGACTGTGTCATCACAGGACCAGAATATACTGTAACACATGACACCAGTCCGGACTCTGCTAGACTATGACAATCATGTGGAAAGATAGGCAACAGACTGGGAACAGGGTGGCCTGGCTCCCATCTGCCACTTTTGAGCTGCTTGGCTGAAGACAAGTCACCTCACCTCCTGAAGCCTGTTTCTTTGGATGTAAAAGGCAGGATCTGGAAGCTACAGCCCAGGGTCCTTATGAAGATTGGGACATGGTGCACAAAGGCACTGATGCTAACCTGTCACTGACTATTAAAGGTGGGACTTAGGCTGAGGCAAGCCCCTGGCCTCCTTCAACACTGTGGTCCTTCTTTGTCCTCTTTGCCCTCTCAGCTTGTCACACTCCTGCCACCACAGTTGGCAGCCTGTCAGGTCATGACGGCTGACCCAAAGAAAATCAGGCCCATCCTTCTGCTCCTCCCACAGATAGGCAGCACTCCCAAAAGCCCCATCGCAGTGAATGAATATGATCAATATCCAGCCAGCTGAGAGGCAGGGCATGCCAGCTAATGTACAGGAAATGCCAAGGCTTGGGCTGGTACCTGCACCAAATGCATACGATTTTTCACCCAGCCAGCCTAGGTCTTGCAAGCTCCCAAAAGGCTAGTTTGGCCCAAACTACCCTCTTCCGTCTTATTCATTCTCTACCATTGTGAATGGAATTATTGTTCTCAGTGCCTTTCTCCTCCACATACATCTACCTTCTTTGCCATATGACTTCGAGTTACCTCCTACTAGAACAGGCCAGGTATACTTCCTCACCCCGCTGATGTGGGGCTTGACAATGCAATTTGTGTTGGCCGAGGGAATCCTGGCAGAACTGACAATGGGCCAGTTATACACCAAAGCTCTAAGAGGCTTCCAGCATTTCTTCTTGCCTTCTTACGCCTCTGTAATCTGCCCAAGGCGAGCTGGCCCTGCATATTTGTCGCCCCTGCAGCCTGGGCTGCTGAATAAAACACATGTAGAATAGACCTCAATCCAGATGGAAGCCTGGAGTCTGGCTTGGCCAAGTCAAGCCCAGCCTGGCTCAACCAAACCACACCCAACCGACAGCTGAGTGAGGGGAAAATGAACCTTTGTGGTTGTAAAGAACTGAGATCTGGGGCCGGGTGCAGTGGCTCACACCTATAATCCCAGCACTTTGGGAGTTCAAGGAAGGTGGATTACCTGAGGTCAGGAGTTTGAGACCAGCCTGGCCAACATGGCGAAAACCCATCTCTACTAAAAATACAAAAATTAGCTGGATGTGGCGCGTGCCTGTAATCCCAGCTCCTCGGGAGGCTGAGGCAGGAGAATCGCTTGGACCCAGGAGATGGAGGTTGCAGTGAGCCGAGGTGGCACCACTGCACTCCAACCTGGGCAACAGAGTGAGACTCCATCTCAAAAAAACAAATACAAAAAACTGAGATCTGGGATTGCTTGTTACACAGAAATATTAAACAGCAAAATCCAATACAACCATTGTAAGAGCAAATATAACTAAGTTTGCCTGGCACATAATGACACACAATGATAAAATATTTACACTTATGTTAAGGAAATCTGAATCCATTTATCATTCAAACACATACAGAGCACTCCTATACATGAGGCACCAGGCAAGGCCCACAGGGCCCTGAGTAAAAAGAAAAACACAAAGGTAACCAACTCCTGCAGGTGTCTTTTTGGTCAAGCGTAACTCCAAGCTTCCTAAACCCTATTGGGGGAGAGGGAAGGGTCTTGTGTTGAAAAAGTGTCTGCTCATTTCATTCATTCATTTACTATCCTGGGTTAAAACACAAAAGGCATGAAATTCAGCATCTGTGAATTTAAGTGAATTCTTACATTTGTTGATAGCAGAATCTACTTTTTCTACAAATATACTATTCACTTAAAAGACAGTTGGAAACTACAAGTTTTTTGTTTGTTTTTTGTTTTTTGAGATGGAGTTTCGTTCTTGTTGCCCAGGCTGGAGGAGAACCTGAATCATTTTTAATGAACTCTTTGGTTCCACTAATCTTCATTTATTTCCTGAGCACACTGATGCCCCAGGCACGTGATCTGTAACTTTGCTAGAAAGCAGCACACACATCATTCCTAGTTCCAAACCCCAGATGCCCAGGTGCAGCCACTGATCACAAATTATTTTAAAGGAGAGTTGACATCCCCTAGTGCCCAAAATTTAAATTTAAAAAGGAAAAAAAAAAAAAAAAAAAACCTCTCTATAGTTTGATTCCAAAGTCTTCATTTTTACCTTTAGAATTTTATTTCATCTGCAAATGTGAAGATTCCTCCTCTAAAGGACAATGGAAAAGACAAGTTTCAGCCACACTCCTTCTTACATTCACCTCCTCTCAGAAAGTCATGGAAGACTCCCACATCTAATAGCCTTTGCCATGAAGTCTTTCCAACAATCTTTTGGAAGTCTAAATAAAATCTATATCCACTGGTTTGTCCTTCTTCCCACATTTATTCTCTCCCTCGGAGAACTTTAATAGATTTGCCAAAAGCATCATTTCTCCATATGCGAGTCATGTTTTCTTTACAGTCCAGTGGCATCACCCTGTCCCATGGATTGCACAAGGCTGCCAGGTATGGAAGCAAATTAGCTCTGATAACAAGAAGTATTTCTATGATTCTAACCAGGAACTCACCAAAGTGAAGTGTCAGTACAGTCATGAGAGCACACACATCGACAGCTCCCTCTGCAGACACTGCTCCGAGCACTGGACACACAAGAATTCATAGAACAGCACCCCGGAGCCAGGATTCAGACCCGGGCAGTCCAGACCCAGAATCCAGACTGCTACCTACCCACCTCTGCAGCCTCTACAAATCCCCAGCGCATGCCAGTGGCTCGGGGCTCCCCTCACCCTCACCCTCCTGTCCTCGTGCAGCACAACGAGAGTCCTCAGAAAAGCAGTACAAAGCAAAGACCACCCCAGAATTTTCTTTATTTTAGCTTTTCCCAGGACTCCTCTAACGACAACTCTGGAGTTTTCTCTGAAGCTAAAGCAGCCTGCTTCCTCTTCTCGGGGCCTATTGACCTCTCCAGAATCAGAGAAAAAAGTAGAGCCTCCGCCAGCTCTCAGGAGCCTGGCGCTGCTCTCCTAAATGCTTTAATCTCTGCCCACTGAAGCTTCCCCAACACTGCAGATGAGGTCAGAAGTGGGGCAGGATAACTGCCCTTCCCAGGTAGGGAAATGCTTCACCTCCTTCCAGTCCAGTCTCTCTCCCAGGAGCTGGTTTTACATATCTATGTGGCTTTCAGCCTTGCTGAATCTTCTACTACTGGCAGCTGAGGGGGGCAGGATAGCCAAGAATGTCCTCCACCCCCTGCCCAGCCCCCATCTCTGATCCCAGTCTGGGTCAATGACAAGCTACAAATCTGGCCCAGGCCTCCACCTGGAAATCTAAAGCAAAGGATATTATTAAAGTCACAGGTTAAGGATCACTCACTCCACAGCTCCTCATTTAGAAGCCTGCAGTGGCGTCAAATGTAAACACTTCCCAAGAACGCTTTAAAACAGGGGGAGGTTTTTATTAAACGACTTAATTGAGGGCCACTTCTCATTGTGGGAAGCTTTTAAACTGATGAATAAAAGGGGCCTGGTGGTGTTTTCCAGACACTTGTTTTTAAAACCTGTCACGCAGTCACAGGGAAATGAAGCACCACTCAGGGCCCCCATGTGTGCTCCTGCCGCTAATTCTTCCGCAGAAGTAAGATACCTAAAAAGACCTACTCCCCAGCACCAAGAACCCGGCATGAGGGCTTCATTCCATATTCATTTCAAGGGTCATTAGAAGTACTGGATGGGAAAAGTGGAAAAAATAAGGCTGGCCAAGAAGGATCAAAATCAATGAAGAAAGATACTTTAAAACTTGAAAACAGAGCATGACTTAAGAGAACCACAGGCCTGATGAAACTGAGGCTTGGGTTGCTCTGCAAAAAAGACACCAGGTAAAAAGTGGTGAAGTGCTGGTGCACGTTACAATACACAGATGACACCTTGAAAACATTATGCTAAGTGAAAGAAGCCAGATGCAAAAGGCCATCTATTGCATGAAATACATTTATACAAAATATCCAGACTAGGCAGTTCCATAGAAACAGAAATTAGACAAGTGGGCTCGTGGAGAAGGAGTGGCTGGGGGAAGGGAGGAATGTGGAGTGACTGCTCAGCGGGTCCAGGGTTTCCATTTAGGGGGATGAAAAAGTTTTGGAATTAGATAGTGGTGATGGTTGCGCAACATTGTGAATGTACTTAATGCCACTGCACTGTACACTTTAAATTGGTTAAAATGGAGACTTTATGCTGTATTTTACCACCAAAAAAAAAATACCAAGAACCAGAAAGATCCTTTCTCAGCTCCTAAATCAGGAGCACTCTCTTCATCTGAGTAAAAATACACAAGCTACAAGCCAACATCAAATATTATTTTACTAACAGCAACTCATTTATTGAGCTGAGCTCGCATCTTCACGGCACACCTCACAGGACAAGTCGCTGAAGCCTCACACCCATCTTCAGCTGGGTGTTATTGTCGTCACTGTCATTATCCTCATTTTACAGGTGAGGAAACTGAGGTGCAACGGGGTCAAGTAGCTAACCCAGGGTCACACAACAAGCACGGGAAAAGCCAAAGGTTGTACACAGAGCAGCCTGTGAGTGGCTGACCTCATGCTGTCAACCACTGGGCCACACTGCTTCCTGAATCACATACCCTGCTGCAGGAACTGCTTGGGGGGCCTCATACCATGCCGATAACACTGATATTCCTTGACTGTTGAACCCCTATCATTTTTAGTGTCCTTGACTGAGTGATCACCTATGAATTGCATCCCCTGAAAAACGCCTTCAAAAGGCGTACCTTAGGAATCACACTAGCACATTCACATGCGAAGAGCTAGTTTCACACGTGCAGAGTCAGAGCAACATGATGAGATAGGAGGCTGACATGATTACCTACCTGTCCTTTAACAGGGGAGAAAAGCAAGGCTCACAGTCTGTAGCAGTGCAGGCCCCACTCCACCAAGGTCCTCCGCAGGGAATGGGTTTAACCACCCCAGAGGCTAAGCGGTTTCACTGGTTTTAGCATGGCTATTTATATGTAAACGATGCAAGCAAGTTTCAAATGAAGTTAAGGCATGCTTAATGGAGAGAAAAGGAGGTGTTCCCACCTCAGGGGCACCTGTGGGATAACCCAGAGGCATCAATAAAACGTTAAATTCCATTCTTTCCACCCTACTTAAGAAAGGAGGGATCTTTGTCCCTGGCCAATAGCTCCCTTAGATCAGAGATGTTAAAAACAGCTACCATTGTTTGAGGTTCCACTTTGCCAGGGTTTCTTAGCCTTGGCTCTACTGACATTTTAAGCCAGATAATTCTTGTGGGGGACTGTCCTTTGAATCGAAGGATATTTAGCAGCATCCCTGGCCTTGGCCCATTAGATGCCAGGAGCCATCACCACCCCAGTCATAACTACCAAGAATGTCTCCAGATATTGTCAAATGTACCCCCGGGTTGGGAGATGGGGGGAGGCCCCGTTTGAGAACCACTGTACTATGTCAAAGAGATGTGGCTTGACTGTATGTAGTAGGCATTACATCTATTTTACAGATGAGGAAACGAACCTGAAATGGAAGAGGAACCAAAGAGCCATCACTCCTAGTGATCATCAAATAGAGCTTGCAATCCAAGTAAGTGAGACCTTTATTGGTCCCACAGTGTGAAGAAGGAATGAAAATACAGGAGATAAAACGACTTTCTTTTTCTCTGTCGCCCAGGCTGGAGTGCAGTGGCACGATCTCAGTTCACTGCAATCTCTGCCTACTACAGGCATGCACCCCCACGCCCAGCTAATTTTTTGTATTTGTAGCAGGGACAGGGTTTCACCATGTTGGCTAGGCTGGTCTTGAACCCCTGATCCCAATTGATCCACCTGCCTCGGACTCCCACACTGCTAGGATTACAGGCGTGAGTCACTTCACTCAGCCCAAGGTGAAACTACTTTCTACTGGCTCATGTATTTAAATGTTATACAGGAAAATGGATGGTGGACTTGAACCTTACCAGGTATTTGGTCCTCAACTGCAAAGAAAATATATTCTGCAGACCCTGATGACAAGAGCAGCTCCAAACAATGCATGGAAGTCTGAAGGGCCTCCTTTACTCACTCAATAGTCTGCAAGCTGGGTGTAGGGATGTCCTTCAAATAAGAAATGCTTTAAGCAAACAAGCAAAAAATGATTCACCATGAGAACTTGAAATGCATACAAGACAGCATGCTTTTATCAAAAATTCTCTCCCGTTATTTTTGCAAAACACTCCCCACACACTCTCACTCTTAAGGTTTGTCTGTTTTTCTGTTTAGACATCACTGTGGCTGCTAGAGATAGAGGAAATACAAGGATGTCAAGTTTCACAACACTGTCTTTCTTCCTTCCTTCCACAAAGCTTTATTGAGTACCTATTTTCTACCAGACACTAGGTATACAAGGTCAGTAAAGAGGTCTCATGTCTTTAAAGGTTTGTTTGAAAGTTTATAGGAGTTAAAAAAAAAAAAAAAGAAAAAAAAAAAAGAAAGTTTATGGGAATTCAAACACACAAACAAAGAGCACTGATGTTCTCATTGCTAAGATAAAGGCATATACAGGCCATCAATAATTTGTTGGAGAAATGCATGAGTGGGTGAGTTCAAGGAATGAATGAAGAGCAGGTGCAGCATTCAGGCCTCTGTGTTTAGAGAGATGGTAGTTGTGAGCAGAGCTCAGAGCTGGACAGCAAGGGTTTGAACCCCAGATTTCAGCACTTTGACAAGTTACCCAATTTCCCATGGCCTTGTTTCTCTCGCCTCTAAAATGGTTTTATGATCGTACCTATCCCATAGAATTGCTATAGTAAAAGCTCTAGGACGGGGCTGGAGGCAAATACTCTGGGAGCATTTGCTATTATGAGAATTTCTCATCTTGGGCAGGTCTCCTGGAAAGTGTCTGGCAACTGTCTCCCTCTTTTGTACCCCATCCAGCTGCCTCACACCCAGAAAGTTGGACTCAGGCCTGCAGGGAGAAGCAGTCATGCCATGAGCAAGCCAGGCCTGGAGAATCAGCTAACTGGCGCTTATCTCCCACCCCCTATTTCCCCTCTCTCTTCACCCTACCTTCTCCTCCCACCCCACCCCACTCCCCAAAGCTTATAGGTGGCCCCAGGCAGCACAGACTGTTAGGGCTGAGCCAGTGTGGCCACATCCAGAGCAAAGGCATTTAAGCCCCGAACCTGAAACTCACAAGTAAAATAAATCTGAAGTTTGGGCTGGGCACGGTGGCTCATGCCTGTAATCTCAGCACTTCGGGAGGCCTAGGTGGGTGGACGGCTTGAGTTCAGGAATTAGAGACCTGCCTGGGCAACATGGCAAAACCCCATTTCTACAACACACACACACACACACACACACACACAAAAATTAGCCAGGCATAGTGGCCTGCCTCTGTGGTCCCAGCTCCTCGGGAGGCTGAGGTGGGAGGATCACTTAAGCCTGAGCCTGGGAGGTTGAGGCTGCAGTGAGCTGTGATCACACCACTGCAGTCCAGCCTAGCCAACAGAGTGAGACTACCTCAAAAAAAAAAAAAAAAGGTCAGGTGTGGTGGCTCACGCCTGTAATCCTAGCACTTTGGGAGGCTGAGGCAGGCCATCCTGGCTACACGGTGAAACCCCATCTCAACTAAAAATACAAAAAATTAGTCGGGCGTGGTGGGGGGCACCTGTAGTCCCAGCTACTCAAGAGGCTAAGGCAGGAGAACGGTTTGAACCCAGGAGGCGGAGGTCTGGGGAGCTGAGATCGTGCCATTGCACTCCAGCCTGGGCAACAAGAGCAAAACTCTGTCTCAAAAACAAAAACAAAAAAAAAAAGAAAGAAAGAAAGAAATCTTAAGTTTGTTAAACTCCGCCCTGCAATCCCTTTGCAAGCTATTTTCTCTCTCTTATCTCTCCATTCTTTATCAGGTCCTCTCCAGCACCTAAAGCTTTCACAGTAATCACCACTCTAAGTGAACGGTCCAGGTTTTTGATACTTGATTAGGGCAAGGAGAGGCTAATCAACTTTTCAGCTGCTGCTGTGTGATTCTGAGTAAGTCATTGTTTATAGAAAGGAAGATAAAAACCACACAGGCAAAAAAGGTGGGGAATCAAACCTTTTTTTAATACTATCAGCTACAAAAAAAAGTTCAAGGATATATATTAGTTCATAGGATATACTAGAACCTCTTCATGACTTTGAAAACTGGGCCATTTCTTTTTCTTTTGTAATCAAGTCAAAAGAGCCCCATTGTTGAGAATCTGACAGTCCTAGTTGGAATCCCCAAACTCCCAGCCTTACAGAGGAAGGGGCCCTCACTTGGAAAACGGGACTAACAACACTCCCATCACAGGACTCCTGGATAGTCCTGGTCACAGTCGTTCCTCTTCCCTGTGTGGACTATAAATTTGCAAGGGAAAACAGAGGGCCTGTATTGGATGCAATGAAACACAAAGATATAAAACTAAGGGAAGAGGTCAAAAACAAGAAAATTCTTGAGGCCAAAACTAGAGGTCATCTTACCTCAATCCTCCAGCAAAGAGATAAGTAACAGGAAAAGATGATTAACAATCAAGGAGCTGTACAGACCTAACACACTACAAAGCAATGACCTGAACGATTACGTACTCTACCAAAGCAAAGCAGAAATCCCTGTGATTGGGCAGCAGGGAAGAAACTCTGCCCTGTAAACAAAGAGGCTTCTGGCCAGGCTGGCAGAAATATTGCATGTTCATAACAAATGCTCTGTGCACTAATCCCAAACACTCCAACTCCATGACGACCCTCCACTAACTCCCTGGAAATGTTCCCTGGAGCTGATCCTTCTTGGGTTGAAATATTTAGCTAGTGCCCATTGTAGTAATGAACATTCATTGACTAGCCCTGTTTTAAACTCATCTCTAATTATAACTCCATATGGCCTCTAAGCCCTTACTACCTGTAATTTTAAGAGCTGGAGGTAATTACTATGCAGTCAAGTTTTGTTTTTGTCGCAAGTACCACATAAACAGGAATTGGATGTGCACAGCTTCGTTTTACTATACAATACCCAACACTGAATTTTGTTTTTAATCTCTTACCCAACAACCAATTATCTACAGAAACTCAGAGGTTTGCAGACTTTGAAGAAAGGTGGAAATCACGTTTCTCTAACCTAGGATGTGGGACCCGTTCAGAGCCTTTCTGGACAGCCTAATCTACCCTCTTCTTTAAAACACCTAGAAAAGCAGTAGTCCATAAAATTTCCCTTTGATCACAAGGTTGCAATGGTCTTTAGTGGAATACCTTCTCTTTAGGTCTGAACTGATTTACTATTTTCCTCTACCTCATCTAGTAGAGACTGTGATGGTAAAAAGAAGTTGTGAGAACACAATTTCTTTTTTTTTTTTTTTTTTTCTGAGACGGAGTCTCGCTCTGTCGCCCAGGCTGGAGTGCAGTGGTGCGATCTCGGCTCACTGCAAGCTCCGCCTCCCGGGTTCACGCCATTCTCCTGCCTCAGCCTCCCGAGTAGCTGGGACTACAGGCGCCCGCCACCTCACCGGGCTAATTTTTTGTATTTTCAGTAGAGACGGGGTTTCACCGAGTTAGCCAGGGTGGTCTTGATCTCCTGACCTCGTGATCCGCCCACCTCGGCCTCCCAAAGTGCTGAGATTACAGGCATGAGCCACCACGCCCGGCAGAGAACACAATTTCTTAATCAGCTCAGCTTAGAGGAGCAAGAAACAGTAGAGAGAACTTAGCTTTGTATTCAGACAGACCAGAGCACTCTCGAACTTCAACTCTGCCATTTTCTTTTTGTTGTTTGTTTCTAAGACAGAGTCTCACTCTGTGACCCAGGCTGGTGTGCAGTGGCATGATCATGGTTCACTACAGCCTCAACCTCCTAGGCTCAAGCCATCCTCCCATCTCAACATACAGAGTAGCTGGGACCACAGGCACACGCCACCACACCAGGCTAATTTCTGTATTTTTTGTAGAGGCAGCATTTCACCATGTTGTCCAGGCTGGTATTGACCTCCTGGGCTCAAGGGATCCACCTGCCTCAGCCTCCCAAAGTGCTGCAATTACAGGCATGAGAACTTTGCCGCTGTCAAGTACTATGCACCTTTGCAGGATTCAGCACCTCCTTGGACCTCAGTTTCCTCATCTGTAAAATGAGGTCACTGCCACCTGCCTCTCAGGAATGTAAAGGGTTTACAGTAATGAAAGAAATGTGCTGAGCGTGATACCTGGCACTTGAAAGACAGTCAATAAACAAATAGTAACTACTATAACCATGAGGTTATTAGCCCAATGGGTCAGCTATTTGGAAACCACCTACCCAAGGGAAAAACAGTGTGAAGTCCAGTTTTCAGCCTGCCCAAGGAAGCCTGAGCTAAAGCGACCATGGGATGATGAGAAACCAATGTCTGCCCATTGGCAGGAGAAATAACCACAAACCAAACCACTCGCTCCAAAAAGTGTGCAGCTGCGGCTTTCACACTGCACTTTGTATTCTCCTTCCAGCTCTGTTGCAGAGGTAGCCACTACTAAGCTTACTTTACCAGTTACTAATGTGCCAAACACGGATCCAGCCACATTCTCCATGAGCTTCCCACCCACAGCAAGTACCCCTGTTCAGCACACTCCAGAAGCAAAAGACACCTGCCGGAATCTGGTCTCCTCCTCCACCTCCCACCTCCCCTTTGCAAGATGGGTACCTGCGCCCTTCCTGCTCCTGGAGTCAGACACATCCAAAATCAGTCATTTGGTGTATGGGCCTAATAGAATAAGCCTTAATGTAAACCCAAGTAAAGCATGTCTTATGCCTCCTGTGCCAATGAACTGATGAGGCATCTACCCAGGCGAAGCTAGCCAGGTGCCCCATAGTACCCCACAGGCTACTGTGTTCCTCTTGATTAGAAAAGTTCCTAACTTATTGCAACCCACGGTTTACATCCCCACCTGACTCAGGCTCCTTAAGGCAGGAACCTTATCCTGTTTACCAACAACTCTGGGTAATACATAGCTTTTGCTAGTAATAGGGGCATCATAAAAATGTGTTCGGCCGGGCGGGCGCAGTGGCTCATGCCTGTAATCCCAGGACTTTGGGAGGCTGAGACAAGCGGATCACCTGAGGCCAGGAGTTCAAGAACAGTTTGGCCAACATGGCGAAATCCCATCTCTACTAAAAATACAAAAATAAGCCGGGTGTGGTGGCGCATGTCTGTAACCCCAGCTACTCAGGAGGCTGAGGCAGGAAGGATTGCTTGAACCCAAGAAGCGGAGGTTGCAGTGAGCCCGAGATCACATCACTGCACTCCAGCCTGGGTGACAGAGCAATCATCTCAAAAACCAAAAACAAACAAACAAACAAACAAAAGACACCTTAGTGTGAATTTAAGATGAAGCACTCTCTCCCCCAAGGATATTGGCTTGAGGGATGGAGGAGGGTACATGAAGAGAGAAGTAAAGGTAAAGGGGGTTGCAACTCGGACACACCGGGCTGAAAACAGTAAGCCTTCCCTCCTCGGTAAAGGTCAGTCAACCCTGGTGCTATTTCCATCCCCCACCCCGTTCCCTTTTTTATTATTTTATTTTTTCCTTTTCCATTTTCAGGGTTTTCATGTCATAACTGGTTCTTGATAACAGCAATGTCACATGCCTGAAAAAAGTAAGCACTTGGTCATCCAGAGAAAATTACCCAATTTTCAGTTTCCCTTAAACTTTGTTTTCCTGCTCTGATGCCAACCTCCCAGTCATGCCACCGCCCTTTAGTGCCGAGATCAGAAGACGAAAAGAAAGGAAAAGCATACAATCAGTTAGATATTTTTAAAAGGTCAATGGCATCTCTTAGATAAATGGGTTCCATGGGGAAAGAGAGTTAGGAGGCCATTAAATTTCTTTAACTCTCCTTCACCCACCAGCACAAGCAAATTAAACAAGGGAAAAAAAGGAAGCCAAAAGGGCAGTCAATTCTTAAGACAAACCAAAGGCCTTTTCTAGTTGCGGTATCCCCTTTCCCTAAATGGAAAAGTCTCTCACTAACTCTTTCTTCATATTTTTCTTCACTTACTTTATTCTAATCACTTTAGGATATTAGAGCTGCTACTCCAAAGTGAGAAATTGCAATAAATGTGCTTAGGCCCACATTGACATAAACTTTTTTTTTGGCGGGGGGCTGGGGGGAGGTCAAGTGTATTATTATATTCACGGTGTAACTACTGCTGTTCAGGTGTGACTTTTCAGACACCATGAATTCAACAGCATCCTCGAATAAGCATTTTTCTTTTCCCAATTGAGACAAGATTTGCAAGTTAACAAACCATTTAATAATATGGCTTCATTTTGTTGTCATGGTCTCACACACACACACACACACACACACACACACAACAGTAGGAAAACACTTTCCATATGGTCTTGCTCCCCAAAGGCTGATGATTCAGGTCAGGGACACCCTGTAAGACCATGCGCTCCACGTAACCTCCATTTCAAGCCAGAGCCAAGACAATGAAGACGGCTCCCACAGGGTGCACACCTCCAGCAAGTGAATACAGTAATAGCAGCAGAGCACGGTCGTGGAAGTTGGAGAAAAGAGAGAAAACCAAGTGGGCAAAATTATGTCATTTTTGTATTTTTCAAAAGGAATGTTCTTTGGACGTATATGAGGAGCTAGAAATGAACATAAATGTTCTTTCACTTTGGCAAGGCATTCTTGAAAGGATGTCATCCCATTGCTAATAAAAATATAATATAGGCCGGGCACGGTGGCTCACACCTGTAATCCCAGCACTTTGAGAGGCCGAGGTGGGCGGATCACCTGAGGTCAGGAGTTTGAGAACAGCCTGGCCAACATGATGAAACCCTGTCTCTACCAAAAATACAAAAGAGTAGCCGGGCATGGTAGTGGGTGCCTGTAATCCCAGCTACTTGGGAGGCTGAGGCAGGAGAATCACTTGAACCAGGGAGGCGGAGGTTGCTGCGAGCCGAGATTGCACCATTGCACTCCAGCCTGGGTGACAAGAATAAAACTCCGTCTCAAAAAAAAAAAAAAAAAAAAACATAGAGGGCCACCCCCTAAGAAAAACTTAAAACCACTGATTTGTGGTCAGGTAGCAACATCAGGGTGGAAATCTAATACAAACATCATACTTGGGGTACAAAAGGAAATTAACCAAGATCCCAGAGACTATGACATGACTAACAAGGACAGTGAAAACACATTTTCTCAATAAAATATATGACCTAATTCAGCCAATATAAGCATGGTTACATTTTCCTTAGTCCTACTTCTCTATCATTTTTAAGATCATGTGACAGGTGTCTCAGGTGTCATCTCAGATGTGCCATGCTATACACTGTGTTCTGTCTGCAGGGCTTCATCATACTTCCAGAATAAGTTTAATCTACAAAAATGCACTTATGTTAACACAAATATCAACCACAAAACGTTAAGGATGTTGTTAGCGTTGGCTTCTTGAAGGAAAATTCCCCACATTTATGCAACTCCATTATCTATGTGGGGGAGTCTCGGGAAGGTCTCCAAGAGCTGACCAAACCCTAAAGTATTTTTTCTCCTTTTAATCTGAAATTATTTCTGAATATGACACGTCAAATTATCACTTGGTTTTCCCTGAATAGGACAACCCTGTATTATAACCTTGACCCTGACAAGGACTCCTTGGTTCTAATGCCTACACTCCCAGCTCCTTGGCAGAAAGGGCCCCGGCAGTATTGACTGTAAACAGAGAGGTAGAAACAAAGGGAACTTCAGTAAAGGCACCATCTACTGTCTAAAGTTGGAATGCACCAACCAACAGGTTCTTCAGGTGGAGAGGTGGATTAAGGAAGAGTTCAGAGGGCCTGAGATGAGTTCTAGATCAGGACTGATCTTTAGCCGTCAGAAGAGTGGCTGGTGGGAGCAACCAGCAAAGCAGAGGTTTTCAAACTTGTCTGCACATTAGAATCACCTGGGGCGTCTTAAAAACTCCATTGTCCAGGCTGCGACCCAGGGAAGCCGAATCCAGATCTCTGGGAGTAGGACACAGGCACCAGTATTTTTTAAGACTCTCCAGATGTGCAGGCAAGTTTGAGAACCAATGCCTGCAAAAGCATTCCCAGTGAGCCTTGAGCAACGTTTTGAGCGGCATAAGCAGAGTTGGGAGGGCAGCGGCCTTAGGGTGAAGGGGAACACACAAAGCAAATATTCAAAGTTTCAAAAATCCTGTGTAACTAACTCCAACATGACAGCCAATTACCTGTCTAGAGGCCAAACAGTGATGCAACTTGGAAAAGTCCCGGGGAGAGCCAGAATGTGTGCTCCAAGTGAGGCGGGGGCTCTCGGGGATGACCTGCTTGGGCGGTGCAGTGGTCGGGAGGATCCGGGAAGAGAGAGGCCACACGCCCCTTTTTGTTCCAGGGCATGGTCTGGCCGAGCACGCCGAGGACTTAGGTACGACAGGATAGGTCAGGGACTGCTTCGCGTGGGTCCCTCCCAGCTGTCACTAGAGCCGGAGGGTCCAGGCAGGGGTGCGAAGGCACAGAGCCCCTCTTCACTAAAGGGAGGTCCTGCGGGGCCTCCTCCCTCCCACCCCGCCGCGAGGCGGGTTCCCCAGGGATTGCCCGCATCTGTTCTGCGCCTGTCCTCGGCTGGGCGCGGCGCGGGAGTCCGGGTCGCACCTACCAACCCCAGGACCAGCGCGGCACCGAGAGCGGACGCCCGGACTGAGCACAGCGCACCTGGCTGAGCCCGAACGCCTGGGGGTCCCGCCGCCCTGGGCGGCACCTAGCACCCTGGAGCCCGGCTCCCGGCGCACACCCGCCCCGCTCCCGGTCGGAGCTCACTCACCGCCGCCACCGCCGCCGCCGCCGCCTCCGCCTCCCGCGTCCAGCTCCCGCCGCAGCCAGCAGAGCCCGGCCGGAGTGGAGGGGCCGCTGCGCCGCCAGGAGGCCGAGCGAGCCCGCGCCCCGCCCCGCAGCCGCCGCCCGCCCTCCCGGGAGGAGGGGCAGGGGCCGGCCGGGGGCCTAGACCCGCCGGGGCTGCCGCGGGCCCAACCCTCCCTTCGATCCGCCCGCGGCCGGTCGGGACGAACCTCCCCAGGCACCATCGCACGACCCGCCCTCTGCTCCGCTCGGCCCCAGGCTGCGCTTAGACTTCACCCTTCCCCGGAGCCGCTTGTCCTTCCACCTCCCCTCCGCCTTCACCGTGTGTATTTCTTGTCCCAGCCTCGGCCTCTCCAAATTCCTGGCCTCCAGGAAGCCCTCCCTATTTCGCGCTCCCAACTGCTCCGAGCTCAGTTTACTCCTTTCCCTTCCTTTCCCTGCTCAGTCTTTTTCCCCCTCGCTGTCAGAAACTTAAGGGATACCGCTCTCTGCCACAGCAAACCCACACCTATTTATTGAGCAGCTACTATGTCTAGACACTGGTGGGGAGGGAATCCCACTTGGGCGGTAACAACAAATGTCTGTTTCTGTTGAAGAGACAGGAAGGTGGGGTGCCTCGTAAGGTGACACAGCTGGCGGTAGTAGGGCTGGGATTCCAATACAGTTTTTAGGTCCTTGTTTAGACCCACTCCACGGTAAACTGTGGCATGCCTCTCGCTAGCTGTGAGAACTTGGACAAAATGTTATCAGTTCTAAACCCCAGTTTACTCATCTGTAAAATGAAGAGCTGGATACTCCATCAGCTATAAGGATTCCCTGAGAAAACAACTTTTTTTTTTTTTTTTTTTGAGACGGAGTCTCGCTGTTTTGCCCAGACTTTAGTACAGTAGCATGATCTCGTCTCACTGCCTCTGCCTCCCGGGTTCAAGATATTCTCGTGCCTCAGTTGCTAGGACTACAGGTGCTCACCACTACACCCGGCTAATTTTTGTGTTTTTGTAGAGACGGGGTTTCACCACGTTGGTCAGGCTGGTCTCGAACTCCTGACCTCAAGTGATCCACCCGCCTCGGCCTCCCAACGTGCTGGGATTACAGGTGTGAGCCACTGTACCCGGCCCAACCAGTACTTAATACGCGTTTGCTGACATATTGAATGAAATAGACCCTTGAAAACTTAACAATTCAAAACAATATAAAAGGACTTGAAAAAGTAATTGGTTGGTGCAAAAGTAATTGCAGTTTTGCTATTACTTTCAATAGGAAAAGCCGCAGTTACTTTTGCTCCAACCTAATAATAGTGATTCATTGCCAGGAAAGAAAAAAAAAAAAAAATGCTACTTATCCCAAGCGGGCAGCATGGTCAAGGGAGTCTTTTTGGAGGAAGCTGGATTGCACTATTCTCAAGCTAGGGGGTCTAGGTTGGGGAAGACAGCCAAGGTTGTGGGGTGTGTGAACAGCACCCAGAGGATGGACCAGCTTTCCTGAGCAGAGGCTGCCTGGGGCGGGGCACACATGCTAGAAAGTGGGATGAGGCATACTAGAAAGGTAGATGGGATCAGACAGTGGAAAAGGCATGAAATGCCAAAGTGAGGGGGCTCAAGGCAACCAAACAGTACTTGGACACCTCAAAATGACTGGAATGGAACCTGCATGCAATAGAGGGCACCTAAATGGCCCTGGAAACCAGATGGGGGAAACCCATAGCCTAGGAACCAGCAAAATCATGGGGTACAGGGGGAGTTGCAACAGGGAGGGACAGGAAAGAAATAATTTTCCAACTGGGCTTACGCCTGTAATCCCAACACTTTGGGAGGTCAAGGCAGTGGATCACTTGAGCACAGGAATTCAAGACCAGCCTGGGCAACATGGCAAAACACTGTCTCTACAAAAAAAAAAAAAAAAAAAAGTGCATACACACACACACACACACACACACACACAAATTAGCCAGGCCTGGTAGCACGTGCCTGTAGTCCCAGCTACTCAGGAGGCTGAGGTGGGAGGATCAATTGATCCTGGGAGGTTGAGGCTGCAGTGAGTTGTGACTGCCCCGGTGGACTCCAGCCTGGGCAACAGAATGAGACACTGTCTCAAAAAAAGAAAGAAAAGAAAAAGAGAGAGGAGGGAGGGAGGGAGGGAGGGAGGGAGGGAGGGAGGGAGGG